>NC_140084.1:12239729-12516550 GCF_964194135.1 Talpa europaea | reverse complement strand
ATCGCGCCAAGTACACCGCTTGTGTAGGCATCACAGGTCAGGTAGATTCATGGTGCATTCTATCATCTTAGAAGAATTTTGGAGCCAGTGACACCATATTCACAGGCTTTTAACAGTGAGCAAGGGAATCCAGACAGCAGGAGACAGCAATGAGCGCCCCCCTCCCCATCCAGTTGATGACACCCTTCTACCCCTCCCTCCTAGGCTCAGAGGCGCAATACCCCAGGTATAGGCAGGAGGGCGTGGAAAGGCCCCATAACTCATTTACCCTGCAGTCTTCAGTGGGCTATATATAGTGGAGACATCAAAGCCTTCTGTGTAAAGAATCTAAGACTTTAAAAAATGACCGCTCATTTAAATCGTGCTTTATAAAGAAAGAGGGCAGTGGGTTACGCCCAGTGAGATACTGTCCTGCCCTCGTGTGCTCCAGGATGGGAGTCTGGGCTGGTTCCAAGGCCCATTCCTAAGGGAGCTGAGCCTGGTGTGTCACTTGCCTCAGGGGGTTTCCCTGAGCAGGGAGAGAAGCAGCCTCAAGTCCTGGGCTATGGAGTCTGTGTTGAAATTGAGTCCTGGGTGCTGAGCTCTGGGTGCCCCAGAACACCTGGGTGAGGCTCCCTGTAGAGGAGTCTTTGCTCTGAACCTGCCGCCCCAATGATGGGGCCCAGGGCAGTGAGCCAGGGTGTTGTCCTTTTCCCTGGTGCTGGGTGACCAGGGCTAAGCCAGTCCAGGACAGGTTTGACCATGGAGAAGTTGGCCCTGAGGGCCTGGGCGGGACCAGGGCTCCCTGGGATGTAAAAAGGGTCCCAGAGCAGGCTGCCCCACCCTCCCTGACCACAGCACCATGGCCTTGCTCTGGCTTCTCTCCTGCTTCACCCTCACAGGAGCTGCATTTGGTGAGTGTTAGAGTCTGGGGCATTAACCAGGCCTGGGAGTAGACAGTAGACAGGGAGGAAAGGCATGAGCCCCTCGGGGCTCCACATCAGGACACCTCTGGAAGACTAGAGTGTTCTACTGAGGATGAGTCCCGGGTCTGGCCCAAGGGGTGTTCTGAGGCCCTCTCTGGCCCATTTGGTTTGGTGCAGACAGTTAATTTGACTTTGAGGAGGAGAGCAGCCCTTGTGGGCTTTCTGAGACCTCACAGCTGTGCCAGGTGTGGAGCAGAGCCATGCAGGCCTCAGAGGATAGAGCCCAAGAAGTGGCTCAAGGGTAACCCAAAGGGTCAGTAAGGGGTGGTCACAAGAGACTTTCAGAAGACCTCTTGGGGATTTTATTTAGGGCCAGCATTGCTAGTAGTTGGTTTTACAAAAACAAAGAAAGAAAAATAGTACTATATCATGTATCTGTGCTCAGGATTCAGCAAATATCCCCTCTCCCTATTAACTTTAGGGATTCTCTGACACCCACACTGGGCTCAGCAGCTCCCCGCTCCCCCACTCGCCTTGGAAGGGGCCTCTGCTGAGCCCCTGCCTGTCACTTCTGTGCAGCTTCACACACTCACTCCCTGTGTATAACCAGAACCAGGGCTCAGTGGGGGAAGCTCCTCCCTGTATTTCCTGCCCGTCCCTGTCACACCTGCTGTCCCCACCCTTGTGAGATTTCAGGCTCCTCCCTGCACGGGGGGCCAGGACCCGGACTCCATTACTATGAAACCTCTGCAGGGTGAGGCCCTCACAGCTCCTGCTAGTAGTTTTTCTGTTCTGATAAGAGAAGGTGAGGAGACAACATGTTTGGAGACACCAGCCTGAGGGAGTGGCTGGGCCATGTCCCTGTCCCCAGACAGCATCAGAAGCTGCCTGGAGCAAGGCAGGGGGACCCTGGGGACAGCCTGGCTGGTGGGAGGGCCTGGCCCTGCCCCCTTTCTCACTGTGGCCAAGTTCTCACACCCCTGGGAGCTGCTGAGGATCCTGTGTCCTGACCCAGCAAGTGTATCTGCACATGTCAAGAGCCCTGCGTGTCCTCCTTCTTCTGAACTGTCTCATCCTTGGTTTTCTGCTTCCTTGATGTGTCTTTTTATGGTGGGCTTTAAAAGTCCCATCTTATAAATTATTAAGAAACTTCAGTGTTATACAACAAAGATTTCCTGAAGGTCCAGGGGGAGAATCCAGCAGTGGGAATGGGTACAACACTCAGGAAGGTGTGAGAGGGCTGATAGCCCATGGCCCTGTGGTTCCCTGCTTTAATCCACACCTCCTGCCAACACCAATGTTTGTGACAAGTTAGCCTGTGACAGCAGCATCGTTTTTTTCTGCTTTCACTGGGGTGTACATGGAGGGAGAATCAGAGGGGGGCTGAGGTCTCAGCCTGGAAGCGGGGAGCAGAGACCCTGATTCCTCAGCCTATTTCTGCTCCTCTGGGCAGTTTGACCCGGATGGAGCTGCCTCTCCCTCTGCATCCCTGGGAGGGTAACTGGCCAGCAGGCAGGGGTGTGTTCCTTCCAGTCTAGATGCAGGGGTGCCAGGAGGGGGAGTGTGGGTGCTGTGCTGGCTGAGGGTCAACCAGGATTCTGGAGACTGACTAAACATCCACCCTCTTACCCTGGCCCCTGTGACTCCCAGGCTCTGGGGCCCCTGCCACTGAACCGGAGCTGAGCATTGTACCCAGGATCATCAATGGGACAGATGCTCGTCCTGGCTCCTGGCCCTGGCATGTGGCTCTGATGGTGAGCGTGGTCTGCCCTGGAGTGGGATCATGGTGTGTTACAGGCCTCAGAATGTGGACCTGTACCTGAATAGTCATGTCTATTGTCCTGCCAGTATATACCTTCCCTTCTTCCTATAGACTTCCTCTGGACACATCTTCTGTGGGGGCTCCCTGATCAACCGGAACTGGGTGATCACCGCTGCCCACTGCAATGTCACGTGAGGCCCAGGAAGGTCCTAGGGACAGGGGAGAAGACAAGGAAGGGGTCTCCTCTTTAATCCTTCCCCATCTGCTCCCTCTAGGACATCTGTAGGAGTTGTGACTGGGTTGTTTGATAAAAACTTTTCTGAAGATGACGTTGAGATCCTGCAGATTGCCCAGGTAGGTATTTCAGCCCCCACTGACCTAGCCCTGGAGGCAGATGAGGGTTAGAGGACATGAGCAGAGAAGACTCTTCAGCTGCAGAGACTGGAGCCAGCTGATAGCCTCAGTTCTTGTGGTCTCCCTTCATCTTTGCTCACGGAAGGGGCTGCCCAGTATTCATTGCTCTCAACTCCTCATCCTCGTCCTTGCCCACAGGTTTTTGTACACCCCAAGTTCAACTTGACCAGCGTATACAGTGACATCGCCCTACTTAAGATGGTGACACCAGCTCATTTTAAGCACACAGTGTCCCCTGTTCTCCTGCCCAGTGCTGATGACGAGGTCCTTCCTGGAACGTGGTGTACAATTATTGGCTGGGGGTACATCCACCCCAATGGTGAGTGACCATGGCCTTGCCACTCAGGACACAGAACAGTAGGAAAGACCCGGATGGCTGTGCTTTGTGGGAATGCCCCAACTTGAGCAGAGTCCTGAATGTGTCTGGATCTTTTCAACCACCTCTTAGTGAAAACCTAGCAAAATGTCTGGCTGAGTTTCACGATGAGCTTGAACTGTCAGGTACTGCAGCCACGGCTCATTCCCAATTTACGCTGCCCCACTCACGCCTGCTGCCCATCCCCAGGTCCCTCAGGCATGGCTGGTGGTGTCTGGGGTGTCCTGCCTGGGGTGTCCCTCCAAGGGGACTAGTTCTATTCCCCAGGCCTGAGCTGCAAGGCCAGTTCTTGCCCAGGATAGACAGGGCAGGAAGGGGCTGCAGTGGAGGCAGCTCCTGTCACCACCAGAGTGGGATCTCCAGTCAGAAGGATGTCAATCCCCCTTCCCTGGGGGAAGCTCTGCCCTGGTGTCCCCATACCAGTGCTGGTAGGCCGAGGCCACACCAGGTTGGGCAGACATGGTTGTTTCTTCGTCTGTGCTTGGAGCAAAGTCAGCCTGACCCAGGGTGGAATCACAAGGACTGAGACCTTGGAAACCTCTAAGGACTATACAGTGCAGAGCTTTGCTCATGGACTTTGCTGCTATTGTCAGAGGGAGACATGGGATACTGGCGTGAGGTCTCTGGCCTAATCCACCCAGGATGGGCTCTCAGGATGAGGGCTGTGGCCCACATTTGTCCTCTGTCAACAGGGAATGACCGCCCTAAGAAGCTGCAGCAGGCCACCGTGCCTCTCCTCCCCACGGCCACCTGCAAGAAGTTCTGGCCCGCAATCAGCACCAATGCCATGATCTGTGCTGGCCTCAAAGGTGTCAGCTTCTACCGTGTACGTTAACGCTCTAACGCAGCCCCTCGCTCATTGTCCCCCCGATCAGGCTGGAGGGATCCCCTTTGCCCCAGGTCCCGTGACCCTGTCTCCTGGATGTGTGTCCTGGGAGCCAGCACCACCGTTACACTCGCATAGCAGATAATGTGTCTGTCTAGGCGTGGGCGTGCTGGCCGGGGTATTTGCTGGTGAGGACACCCCCTGGGTTAGGTATTTCCAGCTGATTTACAGACAGCAGCAGCAACTCCTCCTTCCCCCACCACCACTTTGGCACAGAGCTGGGCCTCCATAAAAATGGAGTTTTTGTTGCTGGAATACAGGGCCCACTGTGATGGCTCACCAACTCATGGCTGGGACAGGTGGGGGCTCCCAGAACTCAAAACCACTGTCAGTCTGCAGACAGGTGCTTCTCCTCCCACAGGGCGACTCTGGTGGCTCCCTGGTCTGCCCGAAGAGTAGAACCTGGATCCTCATGGGCATCTTGTCCTATTTTGGTAAACACCGCCCCACCCAGATGCCCTTCGTGGCCACCCGAGTCAGTACCTTTATACCCTGGGTTGAGGAGATCATAGCTCACAACTGAGCTTTGATCCTCATATCCAGTGCCTTTTATCCCTAATAAAAGCCTCTGTACAGAAGCCCTGACTACTTGTTCTGTGACATGGGGGAGGTGGCTGCAGTGTCCCTGTCATCCACCAGGGGATGGTGTGACCCTGACTTTCCAGGCTGCAAAGCCCCAGCAGCCCCTGTTTCTCAGGAAGCTGAGGACTTTGGGTGTGGTCCTCCCTGCTCAGGAGGCCTCTGGGCCAGAGTCCAAGACCACCTGCTGCAGCCTCTTTTCTCAGCCTGGTTTCTGATCTTTGGATAGCTGGGTTAGTCCATGGATCTTTGTGGAATTCTGGAGTGCTCCTTCCAAGTTATGCAGTGTTCTTCTGTGCTGGGTGGGCCCTGGTAACAAGGGGCCCACCCAGGAAGGCTATCACTGCCCCACACGCTCCAGGCACCTTTCTGTGCCCTGAGTTCCATGCACCCCCACCCCAGGCCATCCATGCAGTCTCCACCCTTCACTCATTCTTACCCAAGTGCTGCACACATGCACTGTAATGGCATTAGCTGTGAAATCTTCCTTCCAGGGCACAAGACTGGCACCCCTGTTCATTCAAGTCCCCCTGCGCCCATTGTTTTTGTGTGATTTGGTTGCTGGCTGTAGAGACTTGATCAGGCTCATGTCAGTCCCACAGCCAGGCTGCAGGGGGCTGGGCTCCTGCCTGAGGGGTCAGGGCTGCTTTCTCTTTGTGAGCCTCACAGACTTTGATGCCTGAGGCCTAGACCGTCATTCTCCTTGCACTTGTAATTGGGGGTGACATGGATTGGCTGTCTTTGTTACCAGGCAGCTTTTCT
The DNA here is from genome assembly GCF_964194135.1 of Talpa europaea. Classification (NCBI taxonomy): domain Eukaryota; kingdom Metazoa; phylum Chordata; class Mammalia; order Eulipotyphla; family Talpidae; genus Talpa; species Talpa europaea. The sequence goes on along the minus strand of NC_140084.1, from coordinate 12,510,866 downwards.
TAGAGATGTGTCCCCACTTGTCACTCAATGACCCCGGTACAGTGTATAGAACATGCAGGGGAAACTCACTGCTGTTCACACACTTCCTTTATTCATTTTTTTTTAAAGATTTATTTATTTATTTATACAAGCACTGGGTATGGTCAGAAGCGCGGGAGGGTGCGAGAATTCACCAGAGCCAGAGCGGGGAGCAGAGCAGGCAGAAGTACACTGCTGAGGGGAGCAGCAGGCGTGGCAGGAGATGTCTGCGCACCATGTGGGACCCTCGCCGGAGGCCAGGATCCAACCGGCCCTGCAGAGGCTGCGGGCAGATTTGCAGCCCAGCACTCAACCACTGCGCCACCGGGGAAGCCCTGATCTCCCCATTTTTAAAGCTTCTTCTCTGCACAGCCTTGGCATGTCTGTGTCCTTTGCTCCCTCCTGCATCTCGCTGGCTCAGGCCCTTTTGTGTCTGAGGTCAGACCCGTCCTTGTGTCCGTGTGTCTGTGGCCCTTGGGAGCCTGATGCTCCTCCTCTGTGGTCTTTTTTGACCATTTTTAATATTTCTTTGAAGGACAATATTCAAGAACCATATTCCAATATTTGCCAATTATTTTTCCCTTTTTCTTACTGAATTTTGGAGATTCTACAGTATGCATCTTCACCTTCATCAAAATGCAATACAACTGCAAGCATTTTCTTCCTTTTGATTTTGGTCTAATTCTTGCAATGATATTGCAAACAGATACTCAGGAATTTTAAATTTTGATGTGTCCACATTATTTTCTTTTGTTGCTTATACTTTGGTGTCATATTGAACTTTGATCAAAATTGTTTTCCCTGTGGAGAGCGGACCGCGCGGTATTGACATCCTAAGCGCATTCAGCCTCCTGTCCACAGGTGTGGAGAGTTTTCCATTCCTTTAGCTCTATTTTCCGTTTTCATACATAATTCATTGTTTGAGGTAGGAATGAGTAACTACACTGAACATATTTTAGGGGTGTAGGGTCACCCACCTTAGATGAATGTTGCCTTTCCATGCCACCATCAGAGCCCCAGCAATGCTCCATCACTGGTCACCTGCACCCTGATTCCTTTCTCCCCACACCTGTCCTCTCCCCACAGTAGCCTCACTTCTGCAGTCAGCTTTCAGGGGTTTGCCGTGGTCAGCCTGAAATCTCTGTGTCCAGTGGCCTCTGTACAATGTGTGGTTTCTGGGGGAACCCCGAGGGCCCAGGGTCCCCATGGTCTTCTGGGCTGTGTGTGCAGCGTCTGCAGTCCTGGGAGCCGAGTCCTGCAGCACAGGGGAGAGGCCAGTGGCACCAGGACCTGAAAGCAAGAGTGTGATGGGGAGCCAGACCTGGAGCCCCTCACTGCACACCCCTGCACCTGCTAGGCCAGGGGACCCCACCCAGAGGGCCGGGGGAGGCTGGGAGGAGGCAGGGTGGGTCTCCCTGTCCTCCTGGGCTCCTGCCCCCAGAGTTTCTGCACCTGTCCTGTTGCCCAGGTCACCTGTCTGTCCTGGGGGGGCAGGGTGGCCTCTGCTGCCCCAAAGCACAGAGGCTGGTGAGACCCCAGCACAATTCCACAGCCCGTTACGAACCAATTAAGGAGCAATGAAGATGAGGCTCAGGGCAGTTTACACAAACCTTCCGGGTGATTCCTGTGAGTGATCACATTGAAAGTCCCTGAGCTGGAGTCAGAACTCCTTGCCTGCTTGAGGGTGAGGAGGCCAGGCCTCCCCCTGGGTATAGGGACGCCTGAGGGCCGCTAAAGGGAGAAGTGACCTTTCAACTGTGGCCACCAGCCAATTCCAACTTCAAAGGGACTCTGTCAGCCATTCATGGGTAGGTGCAGATGGTAGAGGAGGCCAGCCAGTGAGTACCACCCGCTTGTGGCAGCCCACCCATCAGCCCCTGCCTGGTGGAGGTCTCCCTACCCGGCTATGTTGAGCCATCGCGCCAAGTACACCGCTTGTGTAGGCATCACAGGTCAGGTAGATTCATGGTGCATTCTATCATCTTAGAAGAATTTTGGAGCCAGTGACACCATATTCACAGGCTTTTAACAGTGAGCAAGGGAATCCAGACAGCAGGAGACAGCAATGAGCGCCCCCCTCCCCATCCAGTTGATGACACCCTTCTACCCCTCCCTCCTAGGCTCAGAGGCGCAATACCCCAGGTATAGGCAGGAGGGCGTGGAAAGGCCCCATAACTCATTTACCCTGCAGTCTTCAGTGGGCTATATATAGTGGAGACATCAAAGCCTTCTGTGTAAAGAATCTAAGACTTTAAAAAATGACCGCTCATTTCAATCGTGCTTTATAAAGAAAGAGGGCAGTGGGTTACGCCCAGTGAGATACTGTCCTGCCCTCGTGTGCTCCAGGATGGGAGTCTGGGCTGGTTCCAAGGCCCATTCCTAAGGGAGCTGAGCCTGGTGTGTCACTTGCCTCAGGGGGTTTCCCTGAGCAGGGAGAGAAGCAGCCTCAAGTCCTGGGCTATGGAGTCTGTGTTGAAATGGAGTCCTGGGTGCTGAGCTCTGGGTGCCCCAGAACACCTGGGTGAGGCTCCCTGTAGAGGAGTCTTTGCTCTGAACCTGCCGCCCCAATGATGGGGCCCAGGGCAGTGAGCCAGGGTGTTGTCCTTTTCCCTGGTGCTGGGTGACCAGGGCTAAGCCAGTCCAGGACAGGTTTGACCATGGAGAAGTTGGCCCTGAGGGCCTGGGCGGGACCAGGGCTCCCTGGGATGTAAAAAGGGTCCCAGAGCAGGCTGCCCCACCCTCCCTGACCACAGCACCATGGCCTTGCTCTGGCTTCTCTCCTGCTTCACCCTCACAGGAGCTGCATTTGGTGAGTGTTAGAGTCTGGGGCATTAACCAGGCCTGGGAGTAGACAGTAGACAGGGAGGAAAGGCATGAGCCCCTCGGGGCTCCACATCAGGACACCTCTGGAAGACTAGAGTGTTCTACTGAGGATGAGTCCCGGGTCTGGCCCAAGGGGTGTTCTGAGGCCCTCTCTGGCCCATTTGGTTTGGTGCAGACAGTTAATTTGACTTTGAGGAGGAGAGCAGCCCTTGTGGGCTTTCTGAGACCTCACAGCTGTGCCAGGTGTGGAGCAGAGCCATGCAGGCCTCAGAGGATAGAGCCCAAGAAGTGGCTCAAGGGTAACCCAAAGGGTCAGTAAGGGGTGGTCACAAGAGACTTTCAGAAGACCTCTTGGGGATTTTATTTAGGGCCAGCATTGCTAGTAGTTGGTTTTACAAAAACAAAGAAAGAAAAATAGTACTATATCATGTATCTGTGCTCAGGATTCAGCAAATATCCCCTCTCCCTATTAACTTTAGGGATTCTCTGACACCCACACTGGGCTCAGCAGCTCCCTGCTCCCCCACTCGCCTTGGAAGGGGCCTCTGCTGAGCCCCTGCCTGTCACTTCTGTGCAGCTTCACACACTCACTCCCTGTGTATAACCAGAACCAGGGCTCAGTGGGGGAAGCTCCTCCCTGTATTTCCTGCCTGTCCCTGTCACACCTGCTGTCCCCACCCCTGTGAGATTTCAGGCTCCTCCCTGCACGGGGGACCAGGCCCCGGACTCCATTACTATGAAACCTCTGCAGGGTGAGGCCCTCACAGCTCCTGCTAGTAGTTTTTCTGTTCTGATAAGAGAAGGTGAGGAGACAACATGTTTGGAGACACCAGCCTGAGGGAGTGGCTGGGCCATGTCCCTGTCCCCAGACAGCATCAGAAGCTGCCTGGAGCAAGGCCGGGGGACCCTGGGGACAGCCTGGCTGGTGGGAGGGCCTGGCCCTGCCCCCTTTCTCCCTGTGGCCAAGTTCTCACACCCCTGGGAGCTGCTGAGGATCCTGTGTCCTGACCCAGCAAGTGTATCTGCACATGTCAAGAGCCCTGCGTGTCCTCCTTCTTCTGAACTGTCTCATCCTTGGTTTTCTGCTTCCTTGATGTGTCTTTTTATGGTGGGCTTTAAAAGTCCCATCTTATAAATTATTAAGAACCTTCAGTGTTATACAACAAAGATTTCCTGAAGGTCCAGGGGGAGAATCCAGCAGTGGGAATGGGTACAACACTCAGGAAGGTGTGAGAGGGCTGATAGCCCATGGCCCTGTGGTTCCCTGCTTTAATCCACACCTCCTGCCAACACCAATGTTTGTGACAAGTTAGCCTGTGACAGCAGCATCGTTTTTTTCTGCTTTCACTGGGGTGTACATGGAGGGAGAATCAGAGGGGGCTGAGGTCTCAGCCTGGAAGCGGGGAGCAGAGACCCTGATTCCTCAGCCTATTTCTGCTCCTCTGGGCAGTGTGACCCGGATGGAGCCGCCTCTCCCTCTGCATCCCTGGGAGGGTAACTGGCCAGCAGGCAGGGGTGTGTTCCTTCCACTCTAGATGCAGGGGTGCCAGGAGGGGTAGTGTGGGTGCTGTGCTGGCTGAGGGTCAACCAGGATTCTGGAGACTGACTAAACCTCCACCCTCTTACCCTGGCCCCTGTGACTCCCAGGCTCTGGGGCCCCTGCCACTGAACCGGAGCTGAGCATTGTACCCAGGATCATCAATGGGACAGATGCTCGTCCTGGCTCCTGGCCCTGGCACGTGGTGCTGCTGGTGAGGGGAGTCACCCGTGTGGGGTCACACTTGGATATAGTCTTCAGCAAGGGGGGATAACTCAAAGGGTGTATGACTTTTCCTGCTGGTGTAACCCCTCCCTTCTTCCTACAGACTCCCTCTGGACTCCTCCTCGGTGGGGGCTCCCTTATCAGCAAAAACTGGGTGATCACCGCCGCCCACTGCAATGTCCCGTGAGACCAGGATGGTCCTAGGGACAGGGAAGGGGCGTGATCTCCTCCTGAATCCTTACCCACCCGCTCCCCCTAGGACATCTGACTGGGTTATGACTGGGCTGTATGACCGAAGCGCTCTTAAGGATCAGGTTCTTCAGAAGCTGAGGATTGTCCAGGTATCTCAGACCCTGCTGGACCTGCCCTGGAGGCTGGGATGAGGTTTGGGGGCAGGAGCAGAGGAAGATGCCCTTCAGTTGCAGCGACAGAGGCCAGCAGATGGGCCTCAGTTCTTCTCCTGGTCTTCTTCACCTTTGAACTTTGGGCCACACAAAATTCATTTGTCTCATCTCCTTTTCGTTGACCTCACCCACAGATTTTTAGGCACCCCAGGTTCTACTTTCCCACTTTATTCAGTGACATCGCCCTGCTGAAGCTGGAGGAAGCTGCTCACTTCCACCAGACGGTGTCCCCGGTTCTCCTGCCCAGTGCTGACGACCAGTTCCTCCCTGGGACCTTGTGCACTGTTATGGGCTGGGGTATAACCCAGCCCGATGGTGAGTGACCATGGCCTTGCCACTCAGGAGATAAGTCTTGTGTCGAGCTGTCAGAATGGCAGGGAGGACCCGGTTGGCTCAGCTTTGCGGTTCTGTGCCCACTTGAGCAGTGTCCGGAATGTGTGCGCTGTTTTACTGCAACATCTAAAGGAAAACCCACCTGGCGTGTATGGACACGAGGTCATGAGGTCCTTGAACTCTCAGGTTCTGTAGACACAGCTCTGTCCAGCATGTGCTGCCTCGCTGGCCCCCTGCTGCCCATGGTGGTTCCCCCAGTCTGAATGTTGAGGGCACAGATGCCACGCGGTCCTGTTTGGCTGTCAGGAATCCAGGGTAGGTTCAGGACCTTAGAGTCCAGCCTGGTATCCCCTCCCCGGAATTGGCGCTGCCTCATTTTATCTCTAGAATCCTGAGCTCTTCTCCCCAGGCCTGGGTACAAGGCCAGTTCTTTCCAGGACAGCAGCAGGCAGGAAGGGGCAGGAGTTGAGGGACCTCAGTGTCAACCCAGAATAGGATGTCCAGTCAGAGGCATGTCACTCCCCTTCTCTGGGGACGTAGACTCTGACCCTGTGCCCTATGCTGCCAGGACCATCCACACCAGGATGGACAATCTGGCTTGTTTCGTCAACTGTGCATCGAGCAAAGTCCCACAGCCTAAAGTGGCATCAGAATAACAGCGTGTTCTTGAGGCTTCTAAGGTCTATATGGTGCAGGACTCTGGCCTGGGACTCTGGTGATATTGTAGGAAGAGGGTGACCAGGAATGGCTGTACTTGGGGTCTCTGGGCCTAATCCACCCTGGATGGGCTTGGAGGTTGAGGGTCCAGACTCACCTTGGGCCTCTGTCTACAGCCACCAAGTTCCCTGAGAAGTTGCAGCAGGCCGACCTGCCTCTCCTGTCCACAGCCATGTGCAAGAAGTACTGGCACAGAATCAGCACCTTTGCCACGATCTGTGCTGGGCTCAAAGGTGGCTGCCCCTACACAGTATGTGTTGCTCTAACCCAGCCCCTCACAGATTGACCCCAGTCAGGCTGAAGGGATACTCTGCCCCACACCTGCACACCCTCTTCCCCTGATGTGTGTCCTGAGAGCTGGGACCATGACTTACACAGGCATTCCAGATACTTTATCAGCCCAGGCGTAGGGGTGCCTTCTAGGTGTATTTATTCACAAGGCAACACCCTGAATTAGATATTTCCAGCTGATTTATAGAACCGGGTGCAATTCACACTTCCCAAAGCTGGTGTATAGCTGTGCTGCCTGAAATTAAGTTTCTGTGCTGGAATTAAGGCTCACCTGGTATTCCTTGCCAACTCACACTGGGTCAGGTAGGAGCTCCCAGTGTTCTGCCTTTGCGGTCAGACGTGGAGACAGGTGGCTTCTCCTCCTGCAGGGCGACTCTGGTGGCCCCATGGTCTGTCCCAAGAATGGAACCTGGGTACTGGTGGGCATCGTGTCCTGTGCCAGTAGAACCTGCCCCACCAAGAAGCCTCTTGTGGCCACCCGTGTCACTACATTCATACCCTGGATTGAGGACATCCTGGCTCACAACTAAGCCCTGATCCTCTCATTCCAATGTCCTTTATCCCCAATTAAAGCCTCTGCACAGAAGCCCCGACTGCTCGTGTGTCTGTGACCTGGGGGAGGTGGCTGCAGTGTCCCTGGCACCCACCAGGGGGCGGTTTGACCCTCTCCTTCCAGGCTGCAGAGCCCCAGCAGCCCCTGTTTCTCAGGGAGCTGAGGTCTTTGGGTCTGGGCCTCCCTGCTCAGGAGGCCACTGGGGTGGAGTCCAGGACCACCTGCTGCAGCTCATTTCTCAGCCTGGTTTCTGCTCCTTTGGCAGCTGGCTTGGCCCATGGAGCTTTGTGGAAGGCAGGAGTGCTCCAGGCAGGCCATGCAGTCCTCCGCCCAGCAGGGTGGGCCCTGGGACCAAGAGGGTCACCCAGGCAGGCTTGTCCCTCCCCACATGCTCCGGCACCTTTCTCTGCCTTGAGCCCCCTGCACACTCCACCCCAGACCTTTTAAGGAATCTCTATTCTTCCCTGAATTTGGACTCATTTCCTGCAAAAACTCACACTTTACAGAGTATCTGGGAAATATTCCTTTCAGGGCTTAAGTTCAGCACCCCTGTCCTTACAGGCCCCCCAGTGTCCTTTTGTTTTGTGTGATTTGGCAGCTGGATCCGGAGACTTGGTCAGACTCATGTCAGTCCCACAGCCAGGCTGCAGGGGGCTGGGCTCCTGCATGGAGTGGTCAAGGCTGCTTTCTCCCCCTGTGACATCACAGACCTTGACGCCTGAGATCTAGACCATCATTCTTGCTGGGCATGTAAATGGTGATAACACAACGTCTCTTTGCCATTTGTTACCAGGCAGCTTTTCTTAGAGATGTGTCCCCACCTGTCACTCAGTGACCCTGGTACAGTGTATAGAACACGCAGAGGAATCTCACTGCTGTTCACACACTTTCTTAATTGGTTTTTCAGATAATGAAATTGTTTTCATTCATCCTCCAGGTAGAATCAATCAGACTTGATTCTGTTTTTCATAACCATTATAAATTCATGGATCAAAAGTGTTCTTTCAACCATGGTTAATAATTTACACTTCATCAGGGTGAAATCCCCCCCGTGACCAGTGGGAGCTGTCTAGTTGGCTCTGGACACTTGACATGGCCATGTGGGCTCTAACATCTCATGAATTCATCGTGGTATTTCCACTTCAATTAAGGGTTGAAGGATGTTTCAGCTAACTGAAAATGGAATACACTGGCATATTTTTAATTCTATCTCAAAATGTAGACCAGATGCTTTTTCTAATAAAATTCAGAGCTGACAGAGGGCAGATGATAGGAACTTGCTCTTCTCTGCAGAGATTTGGGTTGAACTCTGGGACACCCTCTCCCTCTGCCCAGGGACTCAGGGTGTCCATGTCACTGAACTAATCAGACCAGTGACCCCACCCAGAAAGCCCGACCCTGAGCCCCACAGTGAGCGCCCAAAGGAGTCCGTGACTCTCACGGGCACGTGGAGGAGACGCAGTTGGCACCCCTGGTCCAGTTGTGAGGAAGTTTCCAGGAGTGGGCAATGCAGGGACAGGAGGGTGTGGGCAGGGTGGGTGTCCTCACCCCAGTTCAGGGGAGGCCTCAGACAGTATAGTGGCCCCAGCCGCAGGACAGCCAGACCCTTCGGGAAGAGTTGCCCTCTTCTCTGTTAGCAGCTTAAAACCACCTGGAGGTGTTCATCGGGCACTGAAGTTATCTGCATCCTCTGAGGATGTAACCTATTACCATGATCCTGAGGAATGTGACCTATGCAACCTAAACTGCAAGGGTAGAGGTTAGTGTTAGGTTAGGGCTGAAGGTCCTAGACTTAGGCCCAACCACAAAATCCCTCCTTTAAGTGAATTTGGATTTATAAATACAAGGTGTTAGGGTGCTGTTTTCTTAACTTGCTTCTTGCTGGAAAGGAGTGACATTACCCACGGAAGTGAAGGTTCCTGTTTTAGTTGCCATGATAGGGGTGTTTGAGCAGGCAGTGGTCTTGCCACATATATTTGGAAACATGGAAATAAAATTGTGAGAAGTAGCTGCACATGGATTACAGAGGTAATAGAAATGAAAACAACAAACCTGTAAGCCTATCCCAAGAATCAGTGTTGATAATGTGATTAATTAGCATTAATAGGATTAATAAGTGTTTTTTCTCATGTTCTATGATGTAATATCCCCAGGACAGAATCCAAGGTGGGGGTCAGGTGGGGCAGCACCCCAAGGGCAGGGGCCCTTCCTGCCTTTGCCCACTGCCTGCCCTCCCATGCCCTCCCCACACACACACACACACACACACACACACACTGGCTGTTCCCCCTGCCTCCAGATGGCCGGGCCCCCAGGATCTCATCTGGGCTCCAGCCGGGATGGAGAGAGGACAGAGGGCAGCGTGGCCGGGGCCTGTGGCTCTGCAGAAATAGCCCAGAGGGGCCCGACGCACATTCCAGCTGCTTCTCTGTCTGTCCTCCCTGGGGCCTCCAGTCCAGCCGGCGTGTCCATGTCAGCTCCTCCCTGGTGCCCGTCACGTAGGTCAGACACTCCCTGTCCATGACCACTGTCCCTCCTCACTGACCTGCGCTGCCCCTGGCCCTGAGCAGGAGCTGGGGCGCTGTTCCTGACCAGGCCCAAGAGGGCCTCCCCCGTCCATGGGGCCCTCTCATGAGGAAGGCGCCACGGGGGGCTGTTCACTCATGGTCCTCTGGGCTGCCAGGGCAGGGCATGACTTTCACAGATCCAGATAAATGCTGAAAATATTATGTCAGTGAGAAACAGGACAGCGGACACCTAATACAATCTGAGTTTTGTATTAATATATAGCGTTTCCATAGCTCTATACCCCATTTTGCTGTACAGGAAATAAAATGCTAATAGTAGTTTTATGCACACAGTTGGCAATTCAGGTCAGAGGAGCTTTGAGGAAGAAAGTAATTTTTATTTTATTCATTTTCTTATATTTATAGATTTTCTGTAATGAACCCTATCATCTTTATAATAGAAAAATTTATGACACAGCCTGGAAGTGACAGCAGGGCAGGGAGATGCAGAGGGAGCAGAAGGGACAGGCTCATGCTTCCTGTCTGTCCAGGGGCGCCAGTCTCCCCAAATCCTCACATGTCCCCCCCCAGAAGCTCCTCCCAGGGTGACTGTCCTGAGCCCGGGAGCCGCCTGATCCCTCTGACCTGTTTCTCCAAGGTGAGCACAGGCCGAGGCCTTGGGAGAAGATTCAGTTCTCCCAGGGGGTCTCTCCCCAGGGAGCCCCGACACTGACTGCAGCAGCCCCAACTGCTTGGGGGACCTGTCACGTGATGTTCTTACTTGTTAGTGTCTCTCTCACTGCTCTGGATCCCGAGGGCAGGGGTGCTCTATCTAGAACAGGGCCTCCCTGGAGGCTGAGGTCCTATGGCCCCACCTAGGGCAGGGGTCTCCTGGTCTCACCCTCCTCCTGGCCTTCTGTGCTCGCCTCTGTGTTCCTGACATCAGCCCTGAGCTTTCTCAGTCCTCACCAGGCCGTATATGGTGTGGAGACAAATCCTCATTTGTAAAGGAACTGAAAGTTTATACAATGCATAGTTAATTGTGATGTATCAAGAAAAAGGAATCCTGCTGAGCCCTTGGAGAATACTTTCTTTCCATCTTATGCTCTCAAGCTGCTTATCTAGGCTGGTTCAAGGGCCCATTGCTAAAGGGAACTGAGCCCTTTCTTTGCCTCAAGTAGTGTTCCTGAACAGAAATAAGGGCAAGCTGAAGTCCTGGGCTCTGTTGTATGTGTTGAAATTAAGCTCCTGGGTGCTGAGCTCTGGTGCCCCAGAACACCTGGGTGAGGCCCCCTGAAGATGAGCCTTTGCTGAGCACCTGCCACCCCCACAATGGACCCAGGACCCACAGCTGGATTCTTGAATCAGGAGATGCTGAGGTTAATCAATGTGCCCATGGCTGGGCGGCTACCCTTACCATCAGATGGGGTTGCTCCAGCTGAGAGCTGGTCCATTATATGCTGATAACAGGAAGGGTGGCCCTCAAATCAGGAAGGCCCATAGGGGCTGGGCGGGGTTTGGGATTCCCCAGGGATATAAAAGGGGCTCCAGAGCTGGCAGCCCCACCCACCCTGACTGCAGCACCATGGCCTTCCTCTGGCCTCTCTCCTGCTTCACCCTCACTGGGTCTGCCTCTGGTGAGTGTCGTGGTCCAGGGTAATCCAGGCTGGGAGGATTCTGTGGTTACATGAGCCCCAGTGATCATCACCATGCTCCATCTTAGGGTCATGAGGGATGTCTCCAGGGACGTCCAGGGGCCAGTGTAAGGGGAGCTCTGAGTCTCAAGCCCTGAGAGCTAACCTGAATTTGCAGGGAGGAGAGGGGTCCTCGTGGGCATTCCTGAGCCCCCATACTCTGTGCCAGTGTGGAGGAACCATTTCGGCCCAAGGAGGACACAAGCCCCAGAAGGGGCTCAGGTAGGGGCTGTGCCTACACTAGGGGGTGAAACAAAAGTTTCACATACTAGGGGTGTGATCTCAAGAAGCCCCTAACACTTCCTCTGGGATTTATTTAGTGCAAGACTGCTACGTGTTGTTTATTCCTTTAAACAAGGCAGGAGAAATAGTAAAATTACAAAATTAATGAAATCTATGTATTCAACCTTTGAATTTGTCAAATGTTTCTGTTCACAGATTTCTTTTAGGGATTTCTTTGACACCCACACTAGCCTCAGCAGCTCCCTGCTCCCCCCTCCCCTGGGAAGGGGCCTCTGCTGAGCCCCTGCCTGTCACTTCTGTGCAGCTTCACACACTCACTCCCTGTTTATAACCAGAACCAGGGCTCAGTGGGGGAAGCTCCTCCTGTATTTCCTGCCCGTCCCTGTCACACCTGCTGGCCCCACTCCTGTGAGATTTCAGGCTCCTCCCTGCACAGGGGACCCGGCCCCCCACTCCATTACTATGAAGCCTCTGCAGGGTGAGCCCCTCACAGCTCCTGCTGGTGGTTTTTATTTTCTTATAAGAAAACATCATGGAGCTGTCTCCCCATGTCTCAGCAATAACCCAGAGTGAGCATGCATATGGAACATGCAAGGGAAATACGTTGTTTTTTTTTTTTATTTTTAGTATTATGTACTTGCTCCCTCTCGTCCTCCAAGTTGATCCAAATTAATTTTGTTTTGCTTTTGTTCATTATTAGCTCTGTATTGAAACAAAAGTTTCTAGCCATTGTAATTATTAGCTTTCATCAAACTCTAAATCAGCCTCCATTGACTACTGAGAACTTCCCAAGTTGGCTATGGGGGTTTTGAGAAACCCAACATAAATGAAATCTCTTGCTTCCTTTGACAAGATGCTCCAGATCCTGAATAAGCGATTTCTCTAACATCCCCTGGATTCTTTGAGTAAAAAAGGAGGTAAGCCCACAGTCGGTTAAGAGACACATGAAATTGCTGTATTGGCCTTTGTTTCTAGACCCTTCCAGTGGACAGAACCAATAACTATTTAATCGTAAAACTGTTTTAAGATTAAGACATCTCATGGGTTCATAGAGATATTTCCATTTCAAATTCAAGACTGTCATTGTAGCTAACTGTAAATTAGTTTATGGACATATTAGCATATGGACATATTTTAGATCTTCATCCTTTAGACCAGAGGAATGATCAATAGAGATCCCATAATTATTAGCGTTAGCCTCTATTATTCACAGCAGATGCTGCATCACCACAAATAAAATTAGTGAAATTACCTCATTTCCTCATCATAGTTTTCATATCTCCATGGGGCCTTTGTGTTGTGTTGTGTGTGTAACCTGAGTGAGTGCAGGTGAGGCACCAACTGAGGCAAATCTCGTTCTCTTCCATGTCTCCAGAGCTACATTGGGTCCGAGAGCTCCCCTTGGGGAAGTTTCTCAGGAAACACTCCTCGCCCCTGAATCAACCACACTGGATGAGGTGATTCACTATTAGTAGGTCTTGCTACAAAATAAGATATTCAAGTTGGCTATGGGGGTTTTGAAAAGACTTTGTCCCTAGTTTCACAATAGTTTTCTGTTTGTTTTTTTGTTTTTGAGTATTACTTTCATATATTCTAGATATAAATGATTCTCAGATATATGACTTGCAAAATTATTTCTGAATTCGTAATCTGTCTTATCTCTTTGATAATGAAAATGTTTGATGAGGCAGAAAAGATACTAATTTTGACAAGTCCTCGGTATTTTTCTTTTGTGGATAGTGCTTTTGGTGTCTTGTGCAACTCTGACAGGAATCCCTTTGAATATGGGACCATGTGGGCCTACTGATATCTTCATAATCTGATGTCCCCTGTCATAAAGATGAACGGACATGGTGGATCCTGTGTCGGCTGCCCCACCCCCTCCAGGGCGGATGGACACCCCAGCTCTAGGGAGTGTGGTCAGCACACGGCCCTCAGCACAGGCTGCTCTGGAATGGCCTCAGCTAAAGAGAATCCCCTTGAACAAGATCACGCCTCCTCTCTGGGCAGCCCAACCCCTGATTGGTCAGTGGGTTAAAGGTCCATCTGCTCACCAAAGCTGAGCCCTAGAACCCAGTTCCTGCCCGTGCCCCCCTGCGCCCCTCCTTCCCCTCAGGGTGGGAGCCGGGAGCTCCCCCATGTACTCCCTGCTGCTCATCTTCACATGGAGGCTGCTTCCCAAGGCCTGGAGCTGAGGTCAAGGCATCAGGACAGGGCCCCAGAGCAGGCACTTGTTAAGGATCTGAAGTTGGATGCTGGAGCGGCTGGCAATGAGGACCCTTCACCGTGGGCGGGGGAGGCACCATCATAAGGTGAGAGTGAATGTGGTAAGACTCCACCTGACGACCGGTGGCATCTGGGTTGGAAGAGAATTCAGTAGTGGGTGCCCTATGTCAGGGTCTGAGTGATATGCGGGGGGAAGGTGGCTGTGGGAGGGCAGGCAGCAGTGGCTGTGTTCTTTGTCACAGAGATCCCCCTGTACCCTGGGGCACTCACCTCAGCATATGGTTGGAAGTGGACATGGATTTGGGACAAAAGCAACTGCCTCAAGTCAAGTCATTACGATAATGGAGGCTGAGATCCTTTCCCTGGGCCTCTGGGGCACTCGCTGTGGAGAAGCATCTCTCCCTCCCCTCCCTGTGGCACACAGGCCTCCAGGCTCTGTGACCAGGAGGGCACTTTCACAACAGGCCTAGCGCAAGTGACTTCTGGATGCCTGTTTCTGCTCTGGACAACGCTCTGTTTCAAGGGATATAAAAGGCGTGGCTCCTGCCTGGGATGGGGAAGGAGTAGAAACACAAATTTCACTATTTCAGTAACTTTCCTGCCTGGAAATAGATGTTCTTAGTGTTCAACATCAGGCACTACTCAGCCAGGACCCCCTGGGCACTCAACAAGGCTGTGGATATGACTGAAATCTTCAGCCCCAGGTAGCAAGTGGCTGCTGGCTCCACCCTCCTGTCCCCTCAAATGTGTCTCCAAGACCTTCCTCACATGTCAGGGACAGGGCCCTGGAAGCCTTTCCTTGTCAGAGGACGTCTTCTGGGCTGAGAAGAGTTACTCTAAAACAGACCTGACTCTGCTAATCAAGGTTAACAGAACGCTAAAGCTAATTGAGTTTAAACATACTGTGTTCCTTTATTTCATTAGAATCATTGTTGGAGGAAAAGGCAACACAATGAATTCCCCATGGATAATGCAAATATAGCTGATTGTGAATCTCCTACAGAACAATAGCAAAATCTGAGAGTATCTAATTTACAAATTAGTAAGAAAGGTATGCCAAAGTAAGGGAAAATGAGCAAAGAGTTAATTTTCAAAGCAAAACAATGATATTTTAATTTTTCATAAATTTTAGCTTCCATGGAAGATGAAGGAAAATTGGAATTTCAACAATACACCACCTTTCTTAACAAATGGAACTGACAAAAATGTGAAATGTAGTGCACAAGTTATCACAGATTGGGTAAAGTATGCTCCAGATGGTAAATTAATGGACGGTAAATTAGTAAGTGGTAAAAATAACTACGGGTAGCAGGAAAATAGGCATTGCATCTTTAGCTATATCAAATATAGAAAATAAGACAAGTTGAGGAAAAGAACTAAAATATCTATATTCTGTGATCCTGTCATTCTGCTGCAGCAATTCGTTCTGAGCCGTCTGCAGAAACTCCCAACAGGTGTCCTGACAGGCTGCTCCAGCCCTGGACCAGGAGGCCCACCTCCACCTGCCAGAGGCCTCAAGGAGAGGGAGCTCTGCTTCCCCGAGCCAGAATCCAAGGTGGGGGCCAGGCGGGGCAGCACCCCCAGGGCAGCCTCAGGATCCCTCCAAGTTCTGCCCACTGCACCCCCACACACTAGCTGCTCCTGCTGCCCCCAGATGGCCCAGGTTCCCAGAATCCTGTCTGGGCTCCAGCCAGATGGAGAAAGGACAGAGGGCAGCATGGCTGGGCCTGTGCCTCTGTGGGAGCAGCCCCAGAGAGGCCCGAAACACATTCCAGCTGCTTCTCTGTCCTCTCTGGGCTGCCAGCGCAGGGCAGGGCTTGGCTTTCACAGGGCTGTTTCTGGTTAGATGAGTTTTGATGGAAGGAAGTAGTTTTAATCTTACTAATTTTTCCCCATGTTTCAAAATTTCTCTAATGTACCTGTATTACTTTATAACAGGAGAAAATGTTATGTATAAAAATGCCCTTAGATACATGCACATTTCAAGAACATCTAATGAACGTATGCCCATGTTCTTTAAACCGCTATTCAGGAAAGCGAAATTCTGGAAACCACCAAAGTGCCCAGAGGCAGCTGGGTCCCTGGGAAGATGTCTGGGTGTGCACAGGGAGAGCTACTCACATGAAACAAAGGTGCGTGCTCCAGGGTCCCAGCCTGTGGCCTAGGCGAGACTGTCAGACGTAAAAACAAATACCAGCTGATGTCGCTTGTGTGTGGAATATAGAGAGACAAAGTCAGGAAAAACCAAAGCAGATTTGACTGTTGAACTGAGAATCCCAGGGGCTTGAGAGGAGGAGGGAATTGTGGGAAAGAGGAGCCAATGGGCCATGTGGAGGACTGTGGGCTCTTGTTGGGGTGATGTGTAACATACACCTGCAGGGGGGGATCCTTCACCTATGAAGCGTGTGCAGTGTTGCAAACCAATGTTGTCTCAATAAGAAAAAAAATATCAACCACCACCCCATAAACTCATTAAGTGGACTAAGTCCACCCTGTTTTCATTAACTCACTTTCTTCTTCATTGTCAAGAATGGAGGCTACCACTTTGAAATTAATTTATGACTTTTGTAAGGAGTCCTGTGTGTGCATATCGGCTTCATCTCTCCTTTTTGAGCTCACTTTTTTAAAATCTATCAAGAAGAAAAAAAAATTTTAAACAATATTTGCTTCCCTCCACCCCCTCAGGTTGAGTCCCCATAGAATTTTCTTCCCCAAGGCCCCCCGTGCACCATCACCACAGTCCCCTGAGCTCCCCCTCCCTCCCTCTGATCCCTCTCCTGCCTCCTCCCCTGCAGGATGTCTCTGATTTATAATTGTCTGTTTTTGCTTTGTTGTGTTTTGTACTGTTATTATTTTTTTTACACTGATGTCTGCTCACTCTTAAAGCTGAATGTGTTTTCTCTGAGGACCCGCTGATCTAGATTCACCAGCTGGCAGCTCCCCCTGCTTGAATTCTCCCCCACCCCCACCCGGGGCTGCTCATCTCCATGTCCCTGAGGCCTGTCCTCCCCTAGGGGCTGCACTGGGGACTCCGTGGATGACACAGGCTGGAAGTGACAGCAGGACAAGGAGATGCAGAGGGAGCAGAAGGGACAGGCCCACGCTTCCTGCCTGTCCAGGGGCACCAGTCCCCCCAAATTCTCACATGTCCCACCCCAGAAGCTCCTCCCGGGATCACTATCCTGAGCCCAGGAGCCGCCTGCTCCCTCTGACCTGCTTCTCCCAGGTGAGCACAGACTGAGGTCTTGGGAGAAGATTCAGTTCTCCCAGGGGTTCTCTCCCCAGGGAGCCCCGACACTGACTGCAGCAGCCCCTACCGCTTTGGGGGACCTGTCACGTGATGTTCTCACTTGTTAGTGTCTCTCTCACTGTTCTGGATCCCGAGGGCAGGGGTGCTCTGTGCTTGTGGGTGCCTGGGATCTAGAAGGCCTGACCTGGGGAGAGAGGGTCCTGCCTGGGAAGCTGAGGTCCTGTGGCCCCACTGAGGGCAGGAGCCTCCCACCGATAAGGGTCCCTTGTAGATAAGACTTTGCTGAGCACCTGCCTCCTCCATGATGGAAATAGAGGCCTCCAAATGCTGACCCGCGGTTTCGTTGACCAGAAGTTACCAAGCCTGAACAGGATGCCAGGGCCAGGTTGCTGCAGTTTTCCCAGGTTTTGGGCCATCTCAGGCAGGAAGACTGTCAGTGAGAGTTCAGTGAAGGAAGGAGGCCTCAGGTCAGGGTGGTCCAGAGGGCTGGGAGGGACTTAGAGCTCCGGGATATAAAAGGGTCCCTGAGCAGGCAGCCCCACACCTCCTGACTCAGCACCATGGCCTTCCTCTGGGCCTTCTCCTGCTTCACCCTGCTTGGGGCTGTCCTTGGTGAGTGTTGGGGGTTCCCAGGCTATACAGGGTGGAGGCAGTTACTGAACTCAGCGACTCACCAGCCAGTCTCCATAAAGGGAGTCTGGTTGGTTGAGGCCCAGCGGGTGTCAACGAGGGAGCTCAGAGTCCCCTGCCCTGAATCCTGGGTCCCAAGCCCAGACTGCTAACCTTAACTTTCAGGGAGGTGAGGAGTCTGTCTGGCACTTTCTACAACCTCACACTCTGTGTCAGGTATGGAAAAGAACAAATCCCATAGGTAGACCAGTGTGGGGTTGTGGACACAGTAAGGGTGGGGTGACAGAACCCACAGTGTCTCTGCAGGGATCTCTTTAGTGCCAAGTCATTGGTTATACATGATGTTTGCTGGTAAACAAAGGAAAGGAATTGTAAAAGCAAAATAATACAGATGTATTTAATCTGGTTCTTGAGCAAATATATGTGCATATGTAGATTTGCCCTAGGGATTCTCTGACACCCACACTGGGCTCAGCAGCTCCCTGCTCCCCCCCTCTCCTGGGAAGGGGCCTCTGCTGAGCCCCTGCCTGTCACTTCTGTGCAGCTTCACACACTCACTCCCTGTTTATAACCAGAACCAGGGCTCAGTGGGGGAAGCTCCTCCCTGTATTTCCTGCCCATCCCTGTCACACCTGCTGTCCCCACTCCTGTGAGATTTCAGGCTCCTCCAGCACAGGGGACCCGGCCCCCTACTCCATTGCTATGAAGCCTCTGCAGGGTGAGCCCCTCACAGCTACTGCTAGTGGCTTTTCTGTTATAAGAAAAGATGATGAGAATGACATGTTTGGAGACACCAACCTGAGGGAGTGGCCGGGCCCTGTCCCTGTTCCCAGGGGCAGGAGCAGGTGCTGCCTAGAGCAAGGCCTGGGGGACCCTGGGGTGCCATGACTGGTGGGAGGGGCTGGCCCTGCCCCCCTTTCTTCCTGTGGCCAAGTTCTCACACCCCTGGGAGCTGCTGAGGATCCTGTGTCCTGACCCAGCAAATGTGTCTGCACGTATCAAGGGTCCTGCGTGTCCTCCTTGTTCTGGACAATCTCGTCCTCTGTTTTCTATTTCCTCCATGTGTCTGTCTATGGTATAGAATCAAGGTCCTATTTTAAGGATAATTCATAACCTGGAATGTACTGAAATCTCCAGAACTGAGTATCAAGCCAATGGTTCCAGGTCCCACTCTAGCGATGTGTCAGAGGGGTGATTCGCATGGTTGTGGGGTTCTCTGATTTTAATTTAAACCCTTATGCACACCAAATTCACAAGTGAGCATTGCCTGTGAGATGAGCAATGTTTGCTCCCTGTTTCACTGGACAAAATGAACCTGAGAGAATCAGAAGCGGCTGAGGTCTCCCAGCAGGGAAGGGTGTTAGAAAAGGAGGCCAAGAGTATCAGACTGAAGCAGATAGCAAAACCCATGAGGAGCGGCTCTCAGCTCTAGCAGAGTGAGGGTCGCACCCCAAGATTGGGCTATTGCTGGAGTTTCTGCCAAAAGTGGTTGGTGTCAGGGGGGTGTCTCCTCTGCTAGAGGGGGTTGAATTCTCTACTGCCAGGGGCAGGGGTCTCTACTGCCAGAGGGGGCCTGCTGGAATTCTTTACTGCCATCAGCTAATCTCTGGTTCAGCTTATCTCTGGATCAGCCTTGCAGTGCTGGTTGCAGTGGGGCTGGATGGTGCTCATCATCAGTTGAGGTCGGAAACCCAGACCTCCGAGCAGGGTGACCCGGATGGAGCTGCCTGTCCCTCCGCATCCCTGGGAGGGTGACTGGGGCAGCAGGCAGGGGTGTGTGACCTTCCACTTTGGGTTGGGGTTCCTGGGAAGTTTCCAGTTGGAGGCATGTGTGGCAGTAGGGGCTGTGCTGCAACCAGGTTTCTCAGCTCTACTCACAAACCCCCTTTTCCTAGGTTGTGGGACCCATAACTTTCACTCCAAAATGAACAGTATGGCCAGGATCGTCAATGGAGTGAAAGTTCGCCCTGGCTCCTGGCCCTGGCATGTGTCTCTGCAGGTGAGTGGGAATCTGCACATAAACAGGGGTCACAGTGGGGGTAGGGATGGGGTGAGAGCTGTGGCCCAGGTCAGTGCAGCTCTTGTAGGGCCAATGCTTACCATCCCCTGTTCTTCCAGGAAGGTAACAGTGATGTCTCCTGTGGGGGCTCCTTGATCTCTGACAACTGGGTGGTCACTGCTGCCCACTGCAATGTCACGTGAGGCCCAGGAACAATAAGGGTGTGGGGGTGGGGCATGTCACCACCTCCTTCCTCATCACTTCCTCTTCCCTCAGAGAATCCAGTGTAGTTCTGGCTGGGCTGGATAACCGGCCCACGAATTGGGGGAATATCCAGATCCTGAAGGTTGCCCAGGTAAGAATGCCTTGAGGAAAGGCCCCAGGGGCTATTTGAAGGGTTGCAAAGGGATAATGGGAGAAGACCCTTTAGGCGCTTGTGAGACAGGAGCCCAGCTGAAGGGCCTCGTGTTAATGCTTCTCGGCCTTCCTTGTCTGTGTCCCCTGAATGGCCGTGGGTGGGGTTTGTCTCCTGAATCCTGCAGATCCCTGATGGATTAAGGACTTACTCCCTCTCCTGCCTCCCCCACAGGTTTTCCGGCACCCTTCCCATTACCCGGGTTCTGTCCTCAATGACATCTCCCTGCTGAAGTTGGCTACACCTGCGCACATCTCCCCAAGAGTGTCCCCCGTGTGCCTGCCCAAAGTTGAGGACAACTTCCCCCCTGGGACCAAGTGCGTCATCACAGGCTGGGGTGTCCCAGATCCCAAGGGTGAGTGACTATGGCCTTGTCACCCAGGAGGCATGTCTGTGGCCTGGCTGCCTGAATAGCAGGTGGGACAGTGAGATTTTATGTGTTTTTCTTACATCCAACACTGTCCCTTATATGTCTGCTTCTTTGTTATAAACCTCTTACTGAAAACCCACCAAGTGTGCCTGGACACAGGGGTAGTGATGTCCTTTAATGTCAGTTTCTGGAGACACAGCTCGGTCCCAGCAGGCCCTGCCAAATGCAGGAAGCCTGGCAACCCAACCAGGCCTGAGTGGGCCGGGGTGCAGCCACCTGCCAGTTCCTGCTGGTGGAGGGGCCTCCAGGTACACGTCCTTAAGTCCAGCCTGGTGTCCCCTCCCCAGGGCTGGCACAGATCACATGATCTGTGCTGGGGATGGTGTCCTCCAGAGTCCTGAGTCCTTCTGCCGAGGCCAGGGCTACCCAGCTGGTCCTTCCACAGAACAGCAGCCGCCAGGAAGGGGCAGCGGGGAGGGAGTTCCCTGTCACCTCCAGAGTAGGGTTTCTAGTAAGAGGAATGTCAGTCCCCTTCCCTGAGGAGGAGGGTGCTGCCCTTGTGCCCCCCAAAACCCGCGTTGGCAGGACCCAGGCCACATCAGGCTGGGCAGGCAGGGCTTGTTCATCAGTGGTTCTTGGAGAAACGTCAGCCCGGCTTGGGTTAGAATCGGGAGGCCTGTGTCCACAGACATGTTTATAGTAGACAGGAGGTTTAGGACTCACGTTTTCACAGCATGCTGATGGGGTGACGGTCCAGTAGGTGGGGAGATGGGGAGGAAGAACTCAGGGTGTTTGGGACAGTAAAAGTCTCTGATCTCTTCCTGGCCCCACTGTGCTTCCAGCCAAAAGGAACTCTAACGCGCTGCAGGAGGCTTCCCTGCCCCTCCTGCCCATGTCTGAGTGCAAGAAGTACTGGGGTGCAGCTGCCACTGATGACATGATCTGTGCCGGGGCCAATGGTGTCACCACCTCCAAGGTATGGCCTGGCTCTCCTTCCTTTCATAGTCTGAAAGGGCTACTCCTTGCCCCATGATCCCTCACAATCAGCCCCAGTGCCCTGGGACCCAGGATCAGCAAACAGATGCCCTGTAGTGACAACTGTGGTGGTGGGGTGGGGACGCCTCTCCTGGGGGAGACATCTCCTACATGACTCATGATCCCTATTTTCCAGATGTGGTTCTATGCCTCTGCTAGGTGGCAGAGCTGTGCAGCCTTTTCACTAGATGGAAATTTCTGGTGCTTACTAATGAACCCGCCTGTCATTTCTCAGTACAACCTGTATTTAGCCAGGTCAGGGCACACAATTGTCCACCACCCACTTCAGGATTGTGACAGATCATTTTTCCTCTCACAGGGAGACTCTGGTGGTCCTCTGGTCTGCAGCAATAAAGGAACCTGGAATCTGGTGGGCATCTTGTCCTATAGCAGCACACTTAACTCCACCGATAAACCTATCCTGTGCCCCCGTGTCACGTCTCTCCTGCCCTGGATTCAGGAGACCATCGCCAAATATCAAGCTCTGATCCCCCCTTTGGTGAACCCTTATCCTCAATAAAAATCTCTGTAAAGCAGCCCTGACTGTGTTTGTGTGACCTGGGGAGGTGGCTGCAGTGTCCCTGTCACCCACCAGGGGGCGGCATGACCCTCCCTTTCCAGGCTGCAGAGCCCCAGCAGCCCCTGTTTCTCAGGGAGCTGAAGCCTTTGGGTCTGGTCCTCCCTGCTCAGGAGGCCCCTGGGGTGGAGTCCAGGACCACCTGCTGCAGCCTCATTTCTCAGCCTGGTTTCTGCCCCTTTGGCAGCTGGGTTGGCCCAAGGAGCTTTGTGGAAGGCAGGAGTGCTCCAGGCCAGACCATGCAGTCCACCTCCCAGCAGGGTGGGCCCTGGGACCTGATGGACAACCAGGCAGGCTTGTCCCTCCCCACATGCTCCAGCACCTTTCTCTGCCTTGAGCCCCCTGCACACCCCACCCCAGACCATCCATGCAGTCCCCACCCTTCCTGCTTCTACCAAGGTCCTGCAAAATCTTACCTAAACAGAGTAGCTGGGAAATCTTCCTTACAGGACAACAGGCTGGCTCCTCTGTCCTTTCAGGTGCCCATGTCTTTGGATATTCTGGATTTGGCTGCTACCTCTAGAGACTTTACCCTCACGCCCACCCCTTTGCCAGGCTCTAGATGGCATATCTGCAGCAGGAGGTGTCAGGACTGGAATCTCTTTGTGAGGATCACAGATCATGAGGCCTGTATCTCAGAGGACTTGCAAAATGATGGAACTTAATTCCACTTTACTTCTCATTTATTAAATGAAATCATTTCGTGGAGATGCCTCTACATCTATCATCAGTGACTCAGAGTACCATGCTATGGAACATTCAAAGGAAATACTTTTTTGATTTTTAGGATCTTGAACTTGTTTCCTCTCATCCTCCAATGTAACCTAAATCAATTTTGTTTCTGCTTTTGAGTTGTTATTGGCTCTGTATTAAAACAAATGTTCTAACCATTGTAATATTTACCCTTCATCAAATCAGTCCCCATTGATTACTGAGAATTTTGCAATTTGGCTCTGGGGTTTTGACAAGGCCAACATGGTTTGAAATCTCCTTGCTATCTGGTTTGACAAGATCCCATGGATCCTGTATAAGCAATTTCTCTAAAATCCACTAGATTGTTTATATAGAAAAGGAAGTGCAAGCTCACAGTATGGGCTTCAGGGACACTCATGATCCCTATATTGGTCATTGTTTTAGACCTTGCCGATGGACAGAACCAAAACTATTTCATCATCAAGAATTTTTAAGATTAGTACCTGTCATGGGTTCATAGAGAATTTTCCAATTCAAATTTACCAGGTCAGGGCCTACCTGGTGACGCAAGGGGTTAAGCACCGCACGATGAAGCTATCCACAGCCTCTGCAGCATGAATTCATCCCAGGCCGGCCAGGGAGCTACCCACGTGGTGCAGCAGACCTCTCCTGACTCACCCGCTGCTCCCCTCAGCAGTGTATTTCAGTCGGTCTGCCTGTTCTCTTTCCCACTCTGTCTCTGGTGAGTCCTCTCACCCCCTGCACCTCTGGCCTGTACCCCAGTTCTTGTATGCATAAACAAACAAATCTTTAAAAAAAAAAGTCAACATTGTCATTGTAGCTAACTGTAAATTAGTATGTTGACATATTTTTAACCTTAGTCCTTTAGCCCAGAGGAATGATGAAACTAGAGATCCCATAATTAAGTATTAGCTTTACCCCTATGTAGGGTAAAGAAAATGTCAGGCTTTTCTGCCCTCCCACCATCAGGATAGATGATGGGTCCTTGTCCTGAGTGCATGCCTGATGGCGGGCACCTGGAATAGGGTGTGGGCATAGGTAGATGGGATTCAGCTGAGCTAAGACTATGCTTTTAAGGGCGGCTTCACGGAGACGCCAGCAGCAGCAGAAGCCCAAAGAGAAGAAGCCCGAAGCAGAAGCAGAGAAGGCCAGAGAGCCCAAATAGAGTGAAGATTTGCTGGGGGCTGGGAGGCCTGCCAGCCTCCCGGCCCCCCAGCACCCCTGCCTGCCATATGCCTGGTAAACCCCAATAAAAGACCTGCAAAAACCTCTGAGGACTCTGACTCCTCCTTTACCTGGTCTGCATGGGATCAGAAAGCCTGCACTGTGGCCGTTCCTGCCTTTACACCCTATTATTCACAGTAAATGAAGCATCATCCCCACTATAATTAATGAAATCAGTTCAATTATTTTGGATTCCTCATCATAGTTTTCATATCTGCATGGGGCCTTTGTGTTTTAACGTGTGCTGTAGCCTGAGTGAGGGCAGGGTGAGTCACTAACTGAGTGAGTCTTGTCCTCTGTCCATGTCTCCAGAGCCACATTGCATCCAGGGAAATTTCTCAGGAAACACTCCTGATCCTCCATCAACCACACTTGATGTGGTGATTCACTGTTGGTGGGTCTTGTTTAGGAAATTATTTCAAGTCCTTTTACCTGGTTTCACAATGTTTTTTTTGTTGTTGTTGTTTTTGATTTTTACAAGTTCTTTATATATCATTGTAGGGTAAAGAAAATGTCAGGCTTTTCTGCCCTTCCACCATGATGGATCCTTGTCCTGAATGCATGCCTGATGGCGGGCACCTGGAGTAGGGTGTGGGCATAGGTAGATGGGATTCAGCTGAGCTAAGACTGTGCTTTTAAGGGCGGCGTCACGGGAACGCCAGCAGCAGCAGTAGAAGCCGAAGCAGAAGCCGAAAGAGAAGCCGAGAAGCAGCAGAACGAACTCCAGAGAGCTCAGATAGAGTGAAGACTTGCTGGGGGCTGGGAGGCTTCCCAGCCCCCGACCCAGCACCCCTGCCTGCCATATGCCTGGTGAACCCCAGTAAAAAGACCTGCAAAAGCCACTGAGGACTCTGACTCCTCATTTACCTGGTCTGCATGGGATCAGAAACCTGTACTGTGTCCTGTCCTGCCTTTACAATCATACATATAAATGACTCTCAGATATATGCCTTGCAGAATTTTCTCCAAATTTGTAGTGTCTGTATCACATTGTTTATGACAATGTCCGTTGATACAGAGAAGTTTCTAATTTTGACAATTCCTCAGTACTTTTCTATTGTTGCTTGTGCTTTTGGAGTCTTGTGCAACTTTGACAGGAATCCCTTTGATATGGACACCATGTGGGTCCCACTGGCATCTACACAATCTGATGTGACCAGTCATGAAGATGGGATGGACATGGTGGATCCTATGTTGACTGTCCCAACCCCTCCAGGGTGGATGGACATCCCAGCTGCAGGGAGTGTGGTCAGCCCAGACCCTTAACGGACAGGCTGCTCTGGAACGGCCTCAGCTGAAGAAAATCCCCTTGACCAAGGCTGCACCTCCTCTCTGGGCAGCCCAACCCCTGATTGGTCAGTGGGTTAAAGGCCCATCTGCTCACCAAAGCTTAGCCCAGGAGCCCAGTTCCTGCCTGCATGCCCTGTGCCCCTCCTTCCCCTCAGGGTGTGGGAGCCAGGAGCTCCCCCATGCACTCCCTGCTGCTCATCTTCACCCGGAGGCTGTTTCCCGCGGTCTGCAGCTGAGGCCTGAGCACAGGGACTGGGCCCCTGAGCAAGCACTTGTTAGCGATCTGAGGTTGAATGCTGGAGCGGCTGGCAATGAGGACCCTTCACCGTGGGGGGAGGCACCAACACAAGGTGAGAGTGAAGGTGGTGGCATCTGGTTGGAAGAGAATTCATTAGCGGGTGCCCTGTGTCAGGGTCTGAGTGATATGCTGGAGGGAGGTGGCTGTGGGAGGGCAGGTGGCAGTGGCTGTGCTCTTTGTCACAGAGATCCCCCTGCACCCTGGGGCACTCACCTCAGGGTGGTTGGCAGCGGGGATGGGCTGGCACCAAAAGCAACCTCCTGAAGTAGCACATGGGTGCAAATGCAGGCTGTGACCTGGTCCTCTGGGCCTCCTGGGCCCTCACTGTGGAGTGGCAGCCCTCCCTGCCCTCCCTGCACCCCACAAGCCTCCAGGCTCTGTCACCAGGAGGGCACGTTCACAACAGGCCCTGAAAATCATATTTAGTGTTGTAATTAATGTTGTCTCAATAACAGAAGCTATCAGAACCTAAGCAGCAACACCCCATATATTCTCAAAGAAGACTAAGTCCATAGTGTTTAGCTTGCTCATGTAAAGAAAGGAAGCTGCCGTTTGAAATTGCTTTGAGTTTTTATAAAGAGCCTGTGTATTCATTTTGTTTCATCTGTCTTGTTTTTGAGCTCAACTTAAAGCTGAATGTGATTCCTCTGAGGGTGACTGACAGATTTAGATCCAACTCCCCTCACAGGCTCTGCCCCTCCTCTGCTCTGGCGCCTTCCTCTCTGCTGTGACTCACCCTCCCTCAGCCCGGCAGCTCCCCCTGTTTGAATCCCCCCCTGGGGCTGCTCATCTCCGAGTTCCTGAGGACCATCCTCCCTGGAGGCTGCACTGGGGGCTCTGTGGATGACACAGGCTGGAAGCGACAGCAGGACAGGGAGAAGCAGAGGGGGCAGAAGGGACAGGCCAGCGCTTCCTGCCTGTCCAGGGGCGCCAGTCTCCCTGAATCCCCACATGTCCCACCCCAGAAGCTCCTACTGGCGTCACTGTCCTGAGCCCAGGAGCCACCTGCTCCCTCTGACCTGCTTCTCCCAGGTGAGCACAGGCCGAGGTCTTGGGAGAAGATTCAATTCTCCCAGGGGGTATCTCCCCAGGGAGCCCCAACACTGACTGCAGCAGCCCCTACCGCTTTGGGGGACCTGTCACGTGATGTTCTTACTTGGTGAGTGATGTTCTGGATCCCGAGGGCAGGGGTGCTCTGTGCATGTGGGTGCCTGGGATCTAGAAGGGCCTGACCTGGGGAGAGAGGGTCCTGCCCGGGAGGCTGAGGTCCTGTGGCCCCACTTAGGGCAGGAGCCTCCAGGGCACATCCCTGCTCCTGGCCTTCCTGTGCTCTCCTGCTTGTTCCCTAGTATCAACCCTGAGCCTTCTGTGTCCTCAAAGGCCATTATACAGTGAATATCCAAAGCCTCATTGAAAGAAACTAAAAGTTTATACAGTGACTTATTACTTAAAAATTGAATGTTCAAGAAAGAATTAATTCACTTGTACCCCTGGAGGTACCCTCCTGCCCTCATGTGCTGTGATGCAACTTGTTCGAGTTGGTTCTGAGATCCATTCCCAAAGGAGCTCACATTTTCCTGTGTTTCTGGTTTTCAATGCCTTGGGGTGATTTCCTGAGAGAAAGAAGCAGCCTGAGGTTCTTGGCTCTGGAGTATCTTTTGAAATTGAGTCTTTGATGCTGAGCTTGTGTGACCAGAGACCTGGGTGAGGCTCCCTTGTAGATGAGACTTTGCTTTGCATCTGCCGCCTCCATGTTGCAATCAGAGGCTTCCAATAGCCGACCCGAGGATTCTTCAAAGCAGGAGCTGCCAATTCTGATCAGGATTCTGGGGGCCAGGTAGCGGCTGTTTTCCCAGGTGGTGGGCAATCTCAGGCTGGGACTACGGACACGTTACTGGACATGTTCCAGTAAAAGTAGGAGGCCTCAGGTCAGGAATGGCCCAGAGGGCTGGGCGGGACTTAGAGCTCCGGGGGTATAAACAGGGACCCAGAGCTGGCAGCCCCACACCTCCTGACTGCAGCACCATGGGCTTCCTCTGGCTTCTCTCCTGCTTCACGCTGCTTGGGGCTGCCCTTGGTGAGTGTCTGGGTTATGGGCCTGCAATAGGGTGCCTGTCACTTCTGTGCAGCTTCACACACTCACTCCCTGTGTATAACCAGAACCAGGGCTCAGCGGGGGAAGCTCCTTCCTGTATTTCCTGCCTGTCCCTGTCACACGTGCTGTCCCCACTCCTGTGAGATTTCAGGCTCCTCCCTGCACAGGGGACCCGGCCCCCCACTCCATTGCTATGAAGGGCTCTGCAGGGTGAGCCCCTCACAGCTATTGCTAGTGGTTTTATGGTCATTACAAAAAGATGAGAAGATGACATGTTTGGAGACACCAGATTGAGGGAGTGGTCGGGCCATGTCCCTGTCCCCAGAGGCAGGTGCTGCCTGGAGTAAGGCCTGCGGGACTCTGGAGCTGGCCCTGCCCTCCTCTCTTCCTGCGGCCAAATTCTCACATCCCCGGGTGCTGCTGGGAATCCTGTGTCCTGACCCAGCAAATGTGTCTGCACATATCAAGGTTCCTGCGTGTCCTCCTTGTTCTGGACAATCTCATCTTTGTTTTCTGTATCGTATGTTTTCTGTATCGTATGTTTCTTTTTTATCGTATGTTTAAATTTATTCAGCCATGTAAACAGGTCCAGGACACACTCTAGCACATGTCAAAGGGGTGATTGCTCAGGAACTTGGGGTCTCTTATGTTATCTCAAATACTCTTGAACCCCCAATTTCACAGATGATCTTTGCATGTGACATTAGCGGTGTCAGAGTCAGCTCCCAGGGGTGTGAGAGAGTCAGAGAGAGCTGAGGTCTCTTAGCATGAAAGGGGGAGCAGAGAAGCCTCATTTCTCAGCCTATTTCTGCTCCTCTGGGCAGGGTGGCCCGGATGGAACTGCCTGCCCCTCTGTTTCCCTGCAAGCGTGACAGGGGACAGCAGGCAGGGTGTGTGTGATCTTGCAGCCTATGGGTTGGGGTGCCTCAGGAAGCTTCCAGAAGGAGAAGAGTGTGGCAGTAGGGGCTATGGTGTCTGTGGTGCAACCCTGTTTCTCAGCTCTACTCACAGATTCCCATCCCCTAGGACATGAGGCCTCTGCCTCCCACTCCAAAATAACCATCACCAGCAGGATCGTCAATGGGGTGACTGCTCGCCCTGGCTCCTGGCCCTGGCATGTGACTCTGCTGGTGAGTGGGATCCTGCACCTAAGTGGGGGTCCTACTGGGATCAGGCACTGCAGGGTGTGAGGGTGGGGTGGGGGCTGTGGCCTAATTCATTGTGGCTCTAGTTGGGCAGGAGCTTACCCTTCCCTCTTCTTCCAGCATAGAGATGGTGACGTCGCTTGTGGAGCTTCTCTGATCAGTGACAACTGGTTGATCACCGCTGGCCACTGCGAAGTCAAGTGAGGCCCAGGGACAATAATGGGGTGGGGGAGGGGAGTGGCACCTCCTACCTCCTCAACTCACCTTCTTGCCATAGAGTTTCCACTCTGGTTGTAGCTGGGATGGTTGACCGGCGTACAGACAGGAGGATAGCCCAGGTGCTGAAGGTTGCCCAGGTAAGAAGGCCTTGAGGACAGACCCCAGAGGCTCATGGAGGGGTTGCTACAGGGCAATGGGAGAAGACCCCTCAGCTGCTTGTGAGACAAGAGCTCAGCTCAATTAATTCTGCTGGGCCTCCATGTTTGTGTCCCCTGAATGGGCCACTGGTTGGGATTGGTCTCCAGAGTCCTGTAGATCCCAGATGTAGCCCACCTCACTCCCCCTCCTGCCTCCCCCACAGGTTTTCCGGCACCCTTCCTTTACTGAGCGTTCTGCCTTCAATGACATTGCCCTGGTGAAGTTGGCTACACCTGCCAATTTCTCCGCAAGAGTGTCCCCCGTGCACCTGCCCAGAGCTGGGGACTTCGTCCAGCCACGGACTCCCTGTGTCGTCACAGGGTATGGATACCCCAACCCCAAGGGTGAGTGACCATGGCCTTGTCACCCAGGAGGTGTGTCTGTGGCCTGGCTGCCTGAATAGCAGGTGGGACAGTGAGGTTTTATGCATTTTCTTATACCCAACACTGTCCCTTATACATCTGCTTCTTTGTTATAAAGCTCTTACTGAAAACCTACCAAACATCTGGACATGGGGGTAGTGATGTCTTTTAATGTCAGTTTCTGGAGACACAGCTGGATCCCAGCAGGACCTCCACGCCTACATGAGTCCTATGTGATGAAGGAGACGCATTCAGAGATGGCATCTGGGTGGGAAAAGCCGATGGGACAAAAGCCAAAGGGAAAGAAAATGGGATGTTCGTATGGGATGGGAGCCCCGCGTGGCTGGCTTGGAGCGTGGGAGGTGGGGACAGGAGCTGGGAGTGGGCGTAGGGACAGGCCGCAGGGAGGGTGTTGTCAGGTCAGGCTGCTCTTGTTGACTAGGTGGTCACATCCCTGCAGCCCAGATTTCCCCCAAGCTGAGCTTGGCGGTATGATGCTGCCATCCAGCCCTGTCTAGGTGGTCAGGAATTCAGGGTAGCATTGGAGGCCTGGGAGTCAAGCCTGGTGGCCCCTCCACCTTGTCATCTTTTGTCACTCTCAGAGTGGGGTCTCCAGGCAGAGGTATTTCCGTCCCCTTCCAATGGGGACTGATGCTGCCCCTGAGCCCCCAACACTCGGGCTGGCAGGACCCAGGCTATATCAGGCTGGGCAGGCAGGGCCTGTGTCATCCACTGTGCTGGGAGCAAAGTCAGCCCCCCCACCCGGGGTGCCTGGAAGGACAGGCACATTTAAGGCCCACAGGGGTACAGGACTATGACCCACAGTGCTGGTGACGGTAAAGCAGGTGGACGGGCCATTGGAGGGGTGTGGAGGGAGCTCAGAGATCCAGTGTCCTCTACACAGGGTGTGTTGCAGTGAGGGGCTCTGACCTCTCCCTGGCCCCTCTGTCCTTGCAGTCAAGAGGACCTCTATCACGCTGCAGCAGGCCCCGATTCCGCTGCTGCCCCTCGCCGACTGCAGGAGGTACTGGGGCCCAGCCATCACTGAAGACTTCATCTGCGCCGGGGCCAGCGGTGTCGGCCTCTCCAAGGTAGGCCTAGCTCTGCCCAGACCCTCACTGGGTTGTCCATTCTTGTACAATGCAAGGGCCACCGCTTGTCCATGATCCCCTCACAATCAGCCCTTACCCAATGCCCAGAGAAGCCAAGAGTAGCAAATAGATGCCTTGTGGAGACAGCTAAGGCAGGGTTCTGGACCCCTGACTTGGGTGCATATCTGTGCAGCCTTTTCACTAGGTGGAAGTTTCTGCTGCTTACTATAGAGCCCACCTGTCATTTCTCGGTACAACACGTATGTAGCTGGGTGAGGGCACACAAGTGTCCACCACCCATTTCTGGATTTCAGGCTGAATCATTCTCCTCCCACAGGGCGACTCTGGTGGCCCCCTGGTCTGCTTGAAGGATGGAGCCTGGACACTTGCGTGCATCCTGTCCCGTGGTACCCTATATTCCTTGACCTATAAACCTTTCGTTTGCCATCGTATCACTTCTCTCCTGCCCTGGATTCAGGAGACCATGGCCAATAACTAAACCCTGACTCATTTCAGCACCTTTACCTGCAATAAAAGCCTCTGCATAGAAGCCCTGACTGCTTGTGTGTGTGTGACCTGGGGGAGGTGGCTGCAGTGTCCCTGTCACCACCAGGGGGTGGCATGACCCTCCCTTTCCAGGCTGCAGAGCCCCAGCAGCCCCTGTTTCTCAGGGAGCTGAGGCCTTTGGGTCTGGGCCTCCCTGTTCAGGAGGCCACTGGGGTGGAGTCCAGGACCACCTGCTGCAGCCTCATTTCTCAGCCTGGTTTCTGTGCCTTTGGAAGTAGGACTTGGCCCAAGGAGCTTTGTGGAAGGCAGGAGTGCTCCAGGCCAGGCCATGCAGTCCTCTGCGACCAAGAGGGTCACCCAGCCAGGCTTGTCCCTCCCCACATGCTCCAGGCACCTTTCTCTGCCTGGAACCCCCTGCACACCCCACCCCAGACCATCCATGTAGTCTCTACCCTCCCTGCCTCTACCCAGGTCCTTCTCACTCACTCTGAACTGAGGAGCTGGGAAAGCTTCCTCAGGCTGCCACCCCTGTCCTTTCAGATGCCCCAACTTCTGGTTTTTCTGGAACAGTTTGCTTTATCTAGATATTTTATCACCCAGTACATCCCTTTAGCCAGGATGTAGGTGTGGCTGGGTTCCTGCATCAGAAGGTGTCCAAAGTGGTGTCTCTTTCTTAGTGAGGGTTACAGAATTTTATGCCAACTGCCTGGACCATTAACTGTTGGTGGATTTGTAGAACGGTGGTTCCTTAATTTCAACTTTTCTTTCTCATTTATTAATCTTTTCATGGAGATGTCTCCCCATCTCTCACCGTGACCCAGTGTCATGTGCATATGAACATGGAGGGGGAATATGCTCTCTGTTCACTCTCATTTTTTCTAAAGATTTATTAATTTATACATACAAGAGCCGGGGTACAGGCCAGAGGTGTGGTGGGTAAGAAGATTCACCAGAGACAGAGGGGGGAGCAGAACAGGCAGATCGACAGAAATACACTACTGAGGGGAGCAGCAGGCGAGCCAGAAGAGGTCTGGTGTGCCATGTGGGTAGCTCCCTGGCTGGGGATCGAACTCTTGCCGCAGAGGCTGCGGATAGCTTCATAGGTTGTGTTTTAACCCCTTGTGCCACCAGGGAGGTCCCAACTCTCATTTTTTTTAAGATAACAGGCTTGTTCCCTCTCAACCTCAAAGGTGACCCATTAAGTTTATTTCTGTTTTTGAGTGATTATAAGCTCTAAGATTGAACTAAAATTCTAAATATTATAATTATTACCCTTCATGAAGCTGAAATTCCCTCTGACTAGGGAGCTGTCTAGTTGGCTCTGGGACATTGTGGGGCCACGTGGGCTCCAAGCTTCCTTGCCCCAGACCCTGAATCAGCTTTTTCTCTAAAACCCCCTCAATCCATAGAGTAGAAAATGAATTTCAAGCCCACAGACTGGGTGTAGTGATATTCATGATTGGTTATTAGAGAATGTTTCTAGGCCTTTCCATTGGACAGTACCAAGAACTATTTCATCAAAAATATTTTTTAAGATAAAAGATGGATGCATCAAGCTATTCCCCTTTCAAATACAAGACTAAAGGTTGTTTACTTATCTGGAAATAGAGTCCATCGACA
The DNA here is from genome assembly GCF_964194135.1 of Talpa europaea. Classification (NCBI taxonomy): domain Eukaryota; kingdom Metazoa; phylum Chordata; class Mammalia; order Eulipotyphla; family Talpidae; genus Talpa; species Talpa europaea. Next base: position 12,478,256 of record NC_140084.1, on the reverse strand, counting down.
GGTTTTTAATTCTGTACCAGGAATCCTCATTCTTTAGATACAAAGGAAATGATGGAATTGGGATATGCCATAATTATGTGTTTGCTTTATCCTCTGTTATAGAAAATAGTAAGTAATATTATCATTACCTTTACTGGTATAATTAATGAAATCAAATACATGTCTTTGCTTTCCCAATGTAAATAGATTTTCATATCCTTGCTAGAACACTTGTGTGATAATCTCTCCAGCAGCCTCACTGAGTGCACGGGCCCTCCATTATATTTGAGGAGGCTCTACTCCTCTGCAGATGGCCATTAGCCGTGTTGGATCCCAAAGCTCATCCTCGGCTAAGGTTCTTAGAAAATGCTCCTGGCATTGGCATCAATCACAAGGGCGTGTGATTATTGGCCATTTGAGTATATTGTGGATTTGAAAAGTATCCCCTAGACCAAGGCCGCGCCTCCTCTCTGGGCAGCCCAACCCCTGATTGGTCAGTGGGTTAAAGGCCCATCTGCTCACCAAAGCTGAGTCCTGGAGCCCAGTTCCTGGCTGTGTCCCCCTGCGCCCCTCCTTCCCCTCAGGGTGTGGGAGCCAGGAGCTCCCCCATGCACTCCCTGCTGCTGATCTTCACATGTTGGCTGCTTCCCGAGGCCTGGAGCTAAGGCCTTGTGTTAGCAACCATCCCAGGCCAGGTAGGGTCACCATCAGCTCAGGCAGCTTCAAAGAGAAACTTGGAGCCCTTGGCATTATCCCCACAGGTTTTTTAATAGTATCCAGGTGCAACAAGCCAGCAGGGAGACTGCAACTTGGGCACCCTGAGAATCTATACAACTTTCCCTGACGTTTTTTCCTCTCACAGCCGTAGCTTGTCCTCTCAGAGCTTTCTCCAGTAGCTGCAGCTGTTCTCTGAGTGACAGACTCTCCGCCTCTAGGCTCAGGTGCACCCACTTACGCGTGCCCACACCATACTCCAGGTGTCCATAATCAGGTATGCGTGCCCCGGGCCCACTCTCCCAAGCGCCTCCTGCACTAGCACAATCAAAGCTGTGGGTGATAGCCACAGAGGCCAGCAGCGTAAAGGCCTGACCAATTCACTTACCCTACCTACACCTTGGCACAGAGACTGGGCCCCAGAAAGCTGGTGCTGGATGGGGTTCCAGAGTTGGACCTTGGCTGGCAGCTCGCTTTGAGGACCCTTTGCTGTGGGCAGGGAAGGCACCATCGCAAGGTGAGAGTAAAGGTGGTGAGACTCCACCGGACGACTGGGTGGCATCTGGTTGGAAGGGAATTCACTAGTGGGCATTGTATGTCCAGAGTTTAAGAACTGGAGGGAGGGAGCCGCTATAAGGATGGTGTCGTGGGGGACTGCTACTGAGCACAATGAAGCTTTTGGTACATAATGGTGTAGAATCCAGAAGGCTCAGTGGGAGCAGGTTTGGAAATTGGGGGTCAGTAGGGGGCAGAACAGGAAAGTGGAGGCTGGAGCATTGAGGATTTGGAAGCAGGGAGTGGGTGGCTCCTAGAAGCAGGGAGAGCAGCAGGGGACTCGCCCAGGAGAGAGAAAGGCAGTGCCTGTGTGGGAGCTGCAAGGCTCAGGGGGCATGGCAGAAGGCCCCTGAGGAGTGTTCCAGGAGCCCAGAAGATGCCTCATCCCCCAGGGTACGCGGGATGCTGAGCAGGAGCAGGAGGCTCCTCTCCTGGGGCCAGGGAGGTGGGAGTAGCTGGGGGGGGGCGGTGTGCGGTGTACAAGAGAGGACATCAGGTGGACACAGGTACCAGCAGGAGGGGTGGGGCCTGCAGAGTGAGGCTGGTTCCTGGGGCCTGGAAGTTCTGGGACAGAATAGAGGTGCCTCTCAGGGACCCCAATCCAGTGATATAAGGAAATTGGGCCTTGAGCAAAAGCCTAAGTTGCCTCAATAAACAACCTGGCATTGTGTGGCACCCCAAATCTGTATCATTACTCCTCATTATTTAACTTAGTTCATGCGCCTTCCTTCTGGCTCCCACAGGGCCCCTGTCTTGGCCCCAGTTAGAAGCCCACCCCTCTCCATTGGAGGTACCTGTTGCCGGGAACATCTCCAACTGGCTCGTGAGCTCCCTGGGCAGGAGCATCCCAAATGCAGAGCACCTACTCCTGGAAAGGGGTTCTCAAAATGGGGTTCTCCCCCCCTGCAGAAACAGGAACATATTAGCAAGGTAATTCTAAGCCCTACCCACATCTCCAATCAAGTAATGAGGAGGAGGAGACCCTGAGCAGTTCTAATAGCCTCCCGAGTGTAGTGACAATGGCGCACACTCCAGGGGAAAGGCCCTGACAGGAGTCAGCATTCCCTGCTGCTTAGGGATGAGGAGGCCCAGCCTCCCCCTGAGTAGGACGCCAGAGGGGCTGAAAAGCTAGATGTGGCCTTTCATTTATGGCCACCAGGGGGCAGTCTTGCCCCAAGGCAACCATTAATACAGTCAAGGATGCAGCCCATGTGGCCCTGGACACCTCAAAACAGTTTTCAGGTAGGACAAGGGGCCCTGCCGTGGAACATGCTGGAAGGCAGGGCAGTGTTAGCTCAGGCTTTAGGTGGGCAACTCCACCTACTGTCAACCCACATTCCTGGCCCCTGTGCACACAAGGTCTGGGTGTCTTTGGTATAAATATGTCACGGTTTTTACTCTTGGCTTTCTACTCCTAACTTTAATGTCAACAGATCTGTCTTTCCTTATTGGTCTTTCTTTGGTATTTATCTCACATTTTAAGGCAGAATTTAGGCCGGGTCTCATCTAGTCCTGTGGCTGGGGTTGTTTTTTCTCTACCACTGTCTTTGAAGAGGATTCCTAGGCAATCAAGCTGAAAACAGGCCCTTGGCTGACAGTTAAAATGCCCAATGTCAGGGGCTTCCCCTGCCGTCCCCTGAGAGACAGGGCCCCGTCATGGTGGGGCCTCCACAGCCTGGGGAGCAGGTCGGGTCCATCAGGGGCAGGTCCTGACCAGCAGCACCCATCTAGTAGGGTGAGAGCAGCCCATCCCGTAATAATACACAGCAGCAGCCTCATCCAGCCCACAGACTTTGCCCCAGCTGGAAGGCTCCATCCCTGGACGTAGATGAGCGATGGAGAGACCAGGGCGTGTATTCTAACATGTGGGTCCCGTGGTGGCTGCTTCTCCCTCTGGGGTGCAGGGAGGTCAGTGTTGTGTGGACATGTCTGTCCTGGGTGTCATCTCTGGGGAGGGGGCAGGGCACATCCAGCAGTGAACTCCTGGGGGGACCCTGTTGTCTGAGATGGTCTCTACTCCAGTGATGGGTGGGGCTCCACTGGGGGTAAGGTCTTCTGGAGAGGTATTGAACTGGGGTGGGCCTTCCTAACACGGGTAAGGTATATCCTGAAAGAACTGGGTCCGTCCTAGTTCTGGCTGCTTCTGTTTCTGCTGCTGGTGGAACAAAGTGTTGAGAGTCTCTGGGTGCTCAGGGCTCAGCTGGCACCTCAGGCACCACAGGCCTCTGAAATCACCTAGGATCCTGGGCCCCTGTACAGCCCGGGCTGAGGGGTGTCTCAGGGAGGCTAATGAGCATCCTGGCACCCACCTGTATGAGCAGTCCCGGTGCCAGGTGGGTTTGTGTTGGGCAGGTGTGTGCCAGTCGGTGGCAATATTTGAAGGACAGAAAGCAGGGGCAGGGGGTGTCACTTGGACGGGCTTCCTGAGGGCACTGCCTGTGAGGGAATCAACCCCTTTGCCAGGACTCGGTATCTTGCAGGCCTGAGACCTTCCCACAGGGCCCTGGAGCCTTCCCTGCTCCCCCGCAGTGCAACTGCGCTGTGCTGTCCAGCGTGTCTCTGGTGGTGTTGGGGGGAGGCACTCCCTTCCCAACCCTCCGGGTGCACAGGCTGCACCTGACACAGGAGCCCAGCAGGAGAAGAGGAAGGTCCCCACGCGCACATGGATCCCCACGCGCAGACGGGACCCATGGCAGAGGAGCTGCGGAGTCTGTAGAAAGGGGCAAACCTCCAGGAGGGAAACAGAACAAGGGAGGTGAGTTTAGAGAAGGAAGTATTGCAGGGATCTGTTTAATCAGGGACCTGCCTGGGGATAAAGCTGAAGGCCCTGCCCTCTGGACCACTGGGGAATCTTGCTTTTAGGCATCCTCTGGGATCTCCTGTGTCTTCACCGAATTGCCCTAGTTCCTTCCCGGGCTCTCTGCCGGCTGGCACACGAGTGTCTCCCCATCTCTCTGTCACCACAAGTTGCCAGGGCTGGTCCCCTGCCGCCCTGCTCCCGAGGGTCAGACGCTGGTGCCTGTGAGTGGCGAAGGGGCCTGGAGAGGAAGCTCCTCCTGTGGTTATTTCTCTCTCCTATGTTTTTGCAATAAAATGTAGGGTTGACAGAGACACTCATCAGGGACTTGCTTTTGCCCCCAGCAGAGACTTGTTCTAATGGTGGTGGACACAGCTCTGGGTCAGGATCCCTTTCTCCTCAGGATCACAAAGTGGCTGCTAGAGGTCAGCCAGGGGGGTCACCACAGCTGCTACCAATGAAAGGAAGGCGGGCTCCGCCCTCAGTGCCTCCACGGGCTTTGATGACAGAGCTGCGCCCCTGAGGGCTGGTGTGGGGAGACCTGCATGGGGTCCTCATATGGGTGGAGGGGGAAGTGGCTGTGGCTGTGCTCTTTGACACAGAGAGATCCCCCTACTCCCTGCCGGCAATAAACTCAGGTTCTGGATTGGAGGAGGGGCAAGATGGGCCAAAGGGAACTTCCTGGAGTGAAAACTAGTTCTTAAATATGCAGGTTGTGCCCTGGTCTCCTGGGCCTCTTGGGCCTCACTGGTGGGGATGCTCCCCCTCCCCTTTCTGGATTCCAGGGACACAGATGTCCAGGTTCTGTCACTGGAGTGCATTGTCACAACAGGCCCAGAATCAGAGCCTTCAGGCTGCCTGATACTGCTCTGAGTAAAGGGAAATAGGAAAGATTTTGCTCCCTGCTTGGAACGGGGAAAAGAGATTAGGTGCAAATGTCACTATTTCAGTATCTTCCCTGCCCAGAAATGGGAGTCCTAATGTTCAAAGCTGGGTGACACTCAGCCAGGACACCCCTAGGCTATAAAACTTCATAACCAAAGCTTCATAACCAGGTAGCTCAGAGCTGCTGGCCCACCCTCTCTGTCCCCTGAAATGTGGCTGCTTGAACTTCCCCACAGATGAGGGTCAAGGCCCCAGGAGCCTGGTCCCTGTCAGAGAATGTCCCCCACACTGAGGTGATTTAACTCTAAAACAAAATTGAGTTAAAACATCAAAGGCCAGGGCCTCCTTGGTGGCACAAGGGGTTAAGTCTCAGCACTATGAAGCTATCAGCAACCACTGCAACATGAGTTCAATCCCCGGCCAGGGAGGTGACCCTCATGGCGCAGCAGACCTCTCCTGTCTCGCCCGCTGCTCCCCTCAGCGGTGTATTTCAGTCAATCTGCCTGTTCTCCTCCCCACTCTGTCTCTGGTGAATCCTCTCACATCCCACCCCCCACCTCCAGCACTTCTGGCCCACACCCCAGCTCTTTAATGCATAAATAAATAAATCTTTTTTAAAAAATCACAGGCCAACAAAACTTTGAGTGTGATCAGCTGTGGTTACAGTTCCTCAGAAATGCAATTATTTGAGAGAAAGAACAGAGTCCTACATGGGGGAAACAACAGAGATGACCCTGTGTCTCTGAGAGTTGAGCAAGAGAACAAGTCAGAGAGGTAACTCCCCAGACACACTAGAGGGAAAATTTGACTGTGGTAATGGAGAATGGACAAAGTTAATTGAAAAAGAAACATAAAATGGTTTGTCAACTTTTGAAAAAGTTTATAGTCTCCCTGTAGATCAAAGAAAAGGCCAATTTTACCTATTCATCCCCATTTTGAATACATCAAACTGTCAAAAATGCAAAATCTGCTGGACTGTTCTCACAGATAAAGTGAAGTTGGCTCTGGTAGATGGATAATGGTGGGGGTGGGATATCTCTAGAAAGTATTAAGAGGCATCAAGTTTAAAAAATACTAAAATACAGACCATAAAATAGTAAGGAAAAGATACACTGAGATTCTATGATATCATTCTGGCTGCAGCAGATCTTTCTAAACTATCAGCAGAAAACTCGCAGCCGGTGTCCTAAAAGGCTGCTCCAGCCCAGGACCAGGAGACCCAGCTCCACCTGCCGAGGCCTCAAGGAGAGGGAGCTCTGCTTCCCCGAGACAGAATCCAAGGTGGGGGCCAGGCGGGGCAGCACCCCAGCGCAGCCTTGGGACCCCTCCTGGCCCTGCCCGCTGCACCCACACACGCTGGCTGCTCCCCCTGCCTCCAGATGGCCAGGCCCCCAGGATCCTGTCTGGGCTCCAGCCAGATGGAGAGAGGACAGAAGGCAGTGTGACCAGGCTGTGCCTCTGTGGAAACTGCCCAGAGGGGACCGAGGCATATTCCAGCTGCTTCTCTGTCTGTCCTCCCTGGGACCTCCAACTCCAGCCGGCGTGTCCACATCAGCTCCTCCCTGGTGCCCATGTCACGTAGGTCAGACACTGTCAGACACTGTCCATGACCACTGTCCCTCCTCACTGACCAGTGCTGCCCTTTGGCCCCAAGCAGGAGCTGGGGCGCTGTTCCTGACCAGCCCAAGAGGGGCTCCCCAATTCCATGGGGCTTTCTCATGAAGAAGGCACCACGGGGAGCTGTTTACTCACAGTCCTCTGGGCTGCCAGGGCAGGGCGTGACTCTCACTGAGCTGGATAAATGCTGAAAATACAATGTCAAATCAGAAACAGGACAGTGAACATATACTATAAGTTGTGTTTCACATAAAAATATAGATTTTCTATACCTTTACACTTTACACATGGGAAATAAAATGCAGATAGAGGTAACATCTACAGAGTTGGCTGCCCTGCTCACTCTGACCTGCTTCTCCCCAGGTGAGCACAGGGTTTAGGCCTTAGAGAATGTTCACTTCTCCCACGGGGTCTTCTCACCAGTGAGGCCTGGACACTGACATCAGCAGCCTCTCCGCATTGGGGACCTGTCATGGAATGTTCTTACTTGGCTAGTGTCTCTCTCATGGATCTAGAACCTAGAACAGGGCCTGCCCCAGAGGCTGAGGTCCTGTGGCCCCACTTAGGGTAGGAGCCTCCCGGGCCCATCCCTACTCCTGGCCTTCCTGTGCTGTCCTCCGTGTTCCTGACATCAGCCCTGAGCTTTCTGTGTCCTTAATGGGATATTTATGGTGTGAATCAAATCCTCATTTAATAGGTAAAGACTACTTTGTAAATTATGAATTATCACAGATCAAGGGAATTTGGATGAGCAGGGTGATCCCTTCGTGTCCTTACATGCTCTGACCTTTGTGTCTGGGCTGGTTCCGAGGCCCATTCTGTAGGGAACTGAGATTTATGTGTTTCCTTTGCCTTGGGGAGTTTTCCTGAGCAGATGGAGAAATAGTCTGAAATCCTGGGTGTGTGTTGGAATTGAGTCCTGGATGCTCACCTCTGGGTGACCCAGAACACCTGTTGAGGCTCCCTTGTAGATGAGTTTTTGCTGAGCACCTGCCACCTCCATGATGGACCCAGGCCCTCTCAGTTCAGACAAGGCGGGATTCTTTGACCCAGGTTATCCCAAGACTGATGGGAGTTTGTGGACCAGGCAATTGCCCTTGTCCAAGTGCGGTGTGTGCCAGGCTGAGAATTCGGCTAGGAAAGTTTAGTGGCACCTTAAAACCTACCTTTAGATGACAGCAGGGAGGGTGTTGCTCAGCCCAGGGAAGATCTAGAGGCCCTGGGCAGGGCCTGGGGCGCCCGGAAATGTAAAAGGGGACCTAGAGCGTGTGACCCCACCCCTCCCTGACTACAGCACCATGGCCTTCCTCTGGCTTCTCTCCTGCTTTACCCTGGTTAGGGACACCTTTGCTTTCAAGGTCTGGGGCCAGTAGGCCTGGGTGAAGATTGAGGAGGGCACTGACCCAGCAGTTCTCAATCAGGCCCCATCATAGGGTGCAGTGGGGTTATGGCAGGGTGAGGTGGAGGGGAGACCAAGGAGAGTTCTGAGTCCCTGCACTGTATCCTGAGCCTCAAGCCCAGACAGTTAACCTGATTTTCAGGAGAAATCAGGGTGCAGATGCCTTCCAGACCTGTTGGAGGTTCAGGGGTCCCGGATGGGTTTGGGAACCTGCAAGTCCAACCCGGTGTCCTCTACCCAGGCCCGGTTCTGTCTGATGGTCTCAGCATCCTGAGTCTTCTGCCCAGGCCAGGGCTACCCCGCTGGTCCCTAGGACAGCAGCCGCCAGGAAGGGGCAGCAGGGAGGGAGCTCCCTGTCACCCCAGAGTGCGGTCTCCAGTCAGAAGGACTGGAAGGGAATGTTATTCCCCTTCCCTGGGGGGAAGACCCTCCCCCTGTGCCCCCCCTACTTAGTTTGGCAGGACCCAGGCCACACCAAGCTTGTTACGGCAACTGCCCTTAGAGCAAAATCAGCTCCAAGTAGAACCACAAGGATTGGGTACCACTGAGGTTCCTAAGAAGTAAGGAGGTACACGTCTCAGGTTCAGCACCCCGTTGACACTGAGTGCCTAGGAGGGCAGCCCTCAGGGACCCTCGGTCTCTCCCAGCGAGGGTGGACTATTGGATGCGTGGCCCTGACCTCTTCCTGGCCTCCCTGCTCTTACAGCCACAGTTTCTGACAAGCTGCAGCACACCCTCCTGCCCCTCCTGCCCGCGTGCCAGAAGTACTGGGGCAGTGATGTTACGGGTGACGTGATCCGTGCGGGCCCAATGGTGTCACCGTCTCCAGGGTGTGACCTGGCTCTGCCCAGGCTCTCTCTGCTCTGTCCTGTCTCAAAGGCTGCAGGGGTCACCCCTTGCCTCATAATCCCCTCGCTCTCAACCCTTGCCGAGTGCCCAGGGAAGCCATTTGAAAAAGTGGTTTTAGATACCCAAGTTTTTTCAAATGTAAAGTTTCCAGGTCCTTGTTATTGCTGAAAAGCACATGAAGCCAAAAGTCCCATCTTAAATCCGGGGTCTGTCCTGATTTGTGAACAACCTACCACCGGCTAGGGTCTCGTTAACTGGCTTGCTGAGGGGGCCCCCACATTCTGGTCCTGAGTTGGAGCATGTCTGGTGGGTTGCACGCTCCCCACTTCTCTCTGTGCCGATGACAGTGCTGCTTTCTTACCAGAAACACCCGTAGCCACCAGAAGAGAGTGCCATGGGGATGTCCCCACAGGCCTCCAGGGAACCACGCCAGTCCTGACTTAGTGTTTTCTTGTCCTTGATATGTCAGTGGTTTCGGGCTCTCCTCCTGGCTAAAACACTGGTCCCCACTTCCCCAGAGCCTTGCAGATAAGGCTGCTCCCTGCAGACACATGCTCTGGAATCCAGGGCAAGCAGGGAAGCTAGGGATCTATCTGTCCTCCATCTCCTCCCTCTGTCCTGACAAGCCCCAGCTCACAGGCTCTAACAAGATGAAGTCCAAAATGCTCACTTCTTCACGGAAGAGAAAGCAGTTCACCAGTTGGGATTAGCTTTTGTAAGTTTCTTTTCGAAGGAGTCCTGTTGATTCACTTCATCCTCATCTCTCTCCATTTTTGAACTGGCGGTTAAAACTGAGTATGTTTCCACTGAAGATTAAGGACTGATGTTCCATCCCTGATTTCCCTCACAGGCTCTGCCCCTCCTCTGCTCTGGCGCCTTCCTCTCTGCTGTGGCTCACCCTCCCTCAGCTGGCAGCTCCCCCTGTTTGAATCCCCCCCTTGGGGGCGGCTCATTTCTGTGTCCCTGAGGGGGCTCCGTGGATGACACAGGCTGGAAGCCACAGCAGGATGGGGAAGTGCAGAGGGAGCAGAGGGACAGGCCTGCGCTTCCTGCCTGTCCAGGGGCACCAGTCTCCTAGAATCCTCACATGTCCCACCCCAGAAGCTCCTACTGGCGTCACTGTCCTGAGCCCAGGAGCCACCTGCTCCCTCTGACCTGCTTCTCCCAGGTGAGCACAGGCCGAGGTCTTGGGGGAAGATTCAGTTTTCCCAGGGGGTCTCTCACCAGGGAGCCCCAACACTGCCTGCAGAAGCCCCCCACTTGGGGGGCCTGTCACGTGATGTTCTTACTTGGTGAGTGTCTCTCTCACTGTTCTGGATCCCGAGGGCAGGGGTGCTCTGTCCACATGGGTGCCTGGGATCCAAAGGGACAGAGCCAGGGAGAGAGGGTCCTGCCCGGGAGGCGGAGGTCCTGTGGCCCCACTGAGGGCAGGAGCCTCCCGGCACATTCCTATACCTGGCCTTCTTGTCCTCTCCTTCTTGTTCCTGACATCCATCCTGATCTTTCTGTGTCATCAATGGCCATAAGTGAGGCTCAGATCCTCACTGATAAGAAACCAAAACTCTAAGCAATGACTACTTCTGTGCATTCTCAAAGAAGCAAGAATTCACTTGAGAGCTGTGCAGGGCCTCCCTGTGTGCTTGGAGCCGCTTGTTTGGGCTGGTTCTGAGGTTCCAAGCAGGGAACTGAGCCTCATGGATTTGTCTTGCCTCAGGAATTTTCTAGAGCAGGCACAGAAGCACCCTGAAATTCTCAACTCTGTGATCTATGGTAAAATTGAACTCCTAGACACACAGCTCTGGGTGACCAGGTCACCTGGGTGAAGCTCCCTTGTAGATGACTTTTTGCTGAGCACCTGCCCCCCCCCATGATGCCCCTCAGGATCTCCCCACCTGCCCCCCAGGATCTCCCCAAGCCCCTAGTTACTGGGCACCAAGTCCCAGTCAACGGGCCTAAGTATTTCTGTTTGGGGTCCAGGAAATCCAGTTCCAAACAGCTGGATTCTTTAAACCAGGAGTTGCCAAGTTGATCAGGATGCTAGTTGGCCAGCCAGCTGCCCTTCTCCAAGAACTGGCCTGTATCACAGCCTGAGAGACAAGCCAACACTAGTTGGTGATAAGGTGGCATCTTATCACCTAGATCCCCAGGTCCTGGGAGGGGGGCCCTCAGGTCAGGGAAGGCCAGAGGGCCAGGGTGGGGCTTGGGGCTCCCAGGGGATGTAAAAGGGCCCCCAGAGCAGGCAGCGCCACCCTCCTGACTGCAGCACCATGGCCTGCCTTTGGCTTCTCTCCTGCTTCGCCCTGGTGGGAACCACTCTTGGTGAGTATCAGGGGTGTTGGGGGCCATTATTCTGAGAGGGGTTGGGGAGGATCTCCCCAAGCCCCTAGTTACTGGGCACCAAGTCCCAGTCAATGGGACTAAGTATTTCTGTTTGGGGTCCAGACCAAGGGGGAGAGCTGCACAATGTCCCTGCTCCCTTGGGCCTTAAGTGTAAACTGTTAACCTGAATTTACAGGGAGGGCACCCCTAACACCCTGCACAAGGCTTAGAAAATTACAGAAGCTGCAGAAGTGGCTTGAGTATGATGCTGTGGGCACAGTTGGGGTGGTGACAAGAGAACCCCATTATTCTACCTGGGAATTCTATGTAATGCCTGGCACTTGCTAAGCAGTTTGTTTCCAGTTAACAAAATAATAATACAACATCCACGTATCTACCCTCAGATTTTCCCTAGGGATTCTCTGACACCCACACTAGGCTCAGCAGCTCCCTGCTCCACCCACCCACCCCCACTCCTGGGAAGGGGCCTCTGCTGAGCCCCTGCCTGTCACTTCTGTGCAGCTTCACACACTCACTCCCTGTTTATAACCAGAACCAGGGCTCAGTGGGGGAAGCTCCTCCCTGTATTTCCTGCCCGTCCCTGTCACACCTGCTGGCCCCACTCCTGTGAGATTTCAGTTTCCACCAGCATAGGGGACCCGGCCCCCCACTCCATTACTATGAAGCCTCTGCAGGGTGAGCCCCTCACAGCTCCTGCTATTGGTTTTTCTGTTCTGATAAGAGAAGGTGAGGAGACAACATGTTTGGAGACACCAGCCTGAGGAAGTGGCGGGGCCATGTCCCTGTCCCCAGGGGCAGGGGCAGGTGCTGCCTGGAGCAAGGCCTGGGGGACCCTGGGGACAGCCTGGCTGTTGGGAGGGGCTGGGCCTGCCCCCCTTTCTTCCTGTGGCCAAGTTCTTACACCCCTGGGAGCTGCTGAGGATCCTGTGTCCTGACCCAGCAAATGTGTCTGCACATGTCAAGGGACCTGCGTGTCGCCCTTGTTCCAGGCAATCTGTTTCTTTGATGTGTCTTTTTATGGTGGGAAGTCAAAGTCCTTCTTTTATTTGACAATTAAAACCTTACATTTTTTTGCAATGAAGTTTCCTGAAATCTCCAGAACGCAATATCCAGCCATGTCAACAGGTCCAGCTCACACTCTGGCAAAGTGCTAGAGGGGCGATTCCCTGTGGATTTCTGACTCTCAAAATAAAATTCCATAGCCCTTCACCCCATCAGTCTCACGGGAGAGCTTTGTCTATGAGGTGGGCGGTGTTTGCTCCTGTTTTCTTGGGGAAATGAGCCTGGGAGAGTCCAAAGGTCTGGACACAGGGGGGCAGGGAAGCCTGATTCTTCAGCCTGTTTCTGCTTGTCTGGTCAGGATGACCCAGATGGAGCTGCTTGTCCCTCTGCATCCCTGGGAGGGTGACTGGGCCAGCAGGCTCTGTGTGGGGGTCCTGAAACTGAAGATTAAGGTGGTAGGGAAGAGAGGTGGCGGTGTGTGCCACGTGAGGAAGAAGCCAGGTCTCTGCAGACTGACTGAGACCTTACCCTACTCAGCCTCCCTCTGCCCCCACCAGGCTGTGGTGCCCCTTCTATTCGCCCTGATGGGAGCAACACAAACAGGATCGTGAATGGAAAGGACGCTCTCCCCGGTGCCTGGCCCTGGCAGGTGTCCCTGCAGGTGAGGGGGAGTATGCGCCTAAGTGGGGTCACACTGGGGCGCAGCCCAGTGAGGTGCTCCTTCACAGTTTAATGCACATGGTGTCCTGCCATCGCTGACTCTTCCCTGTTCTTCCCAGACCACCTCTGGCTTCCATTTCTGTGGGGGCTCCCTGCTCAATGAGAAGTGGGTGATCACCGCTGCCCACTGTCGTGTTAAGTAAGTGCAGGGAATGTTGTTGGGGCAGTGGGAGATCTGGGCACACACCCTCCTTCTCACCCCATCTGCTTCTTCTAGCCCAGCTGCCCAGGTTGTGGCTGGGATTGTTGACCTGAACACAGAAAGGAACAACGCCCAGATCCTGAAGATTGCCCAGGTATGCCAGCCCCTACCCACCAGCCCGGGAGATGACTGAGAGGTGGGGCAACAGCAGTAGATAGAAACCTCTTCAGCTGGCTGAGACAGGAGCCCACCAGATTGGGCCTCAGATTCTCCCTGGACTCCCTTGATGTGTCCCCTGAATGGGCACCTTAAGGCATTTGGCTAGTCACACCTGAAGTACCTGTTGGATCCCAGACCTCACGCCACCTCTTGGCCTCACTCACAGGTTTTCAGGAAACCTGCGGATGAGTCAAACTTCAATGATATCGCCCTGGTGAAGCTAGCCACGCCCGCCAACTTCTCTAAGACGGTTTCCTCCGTGTGCCTGCCCAAATCTGCAGATGAGATCCCTCCTGGGACCATGTGCAGCACCACAGGCTGGGGTCTGTCCAGGAGTGAGTACCGTAGCCTGTCATCCAGGGGGTGGGTCCGGGGTCAGAGTGCCTGAGCAGCAGGTGGGACACCAAAGTCTCTCTTTTGGGATTTTTCAGTGTCATAAATATATCTGCTTCTTTATTACAACCTTCATAATGAAAACCTGAGCAAATGCTCATGGACACGAGGTTCATGATGTCCTTGAATGAGCAGGTTCTGATGACACAGCTCAGTCCCAGCAGGCCCTGCCTCACTCACCACCTGCACCTGTCCACAGAGACCCCAGCAGCATTGGAAGTTCCCCCAGGCCTGAGAGGGCAGGGGTCGGCCACCATTCAGACCTGGCTGGAAGTCAGGAGACCATGGCTAGTTTGGGGTCCCGAGAGTCTAGCCTGGTGTCCCTGCCCCAAAGCTGACTCTGCCAAATGGTCTTCTCCAGCATCCTGGGTCTTCCTGCCCAGGCCAGGGCTGCCCAGTTGATCCTCCCACCAGAGAGCAGCTGCCAGGAAGGTGCAGTGGGGACCCCCAGAATGGGGTCTCCTATCAGAAGGATGTCAGTCTTCTTCCCTGGGGGACCACGCTGTCCCTGTGCCCTCACACCCAGGTTGGCAGGATCCAGGCCACACCAGGCTGGGCAGACAGGGCTTATTTCCTCAACTGTGCATGGAGCAAAGTCAGCCCGGCTGGGAGGGAGTCACAAGGCCTGTGTCCACTGAGGCATCTAAGGTCTAATGGAGGTGCTGAGCTCAGGCCCCTGCATCCTGGCAGCTCTGAAGGAAGAGGGCAGCTCTGTGGTACCCTCTTCCATCAGGGGTCAGTTAGGAGTGCGAGTTATGCTAACTGTCTTACCCTCTTTATTTCTCTAGAACAAACCAGGAAGCTGCAACAGGCCTACATGCCCCTCTTGTCCCACCAACAGTGCATTAAGTACTGGCGCAAGATCAAAGACAGGCTTGTCTGTGCTGGGGCCAACGGTACCTCCATCTGCAGCGTATGTTGTTGTTTTCAGCCCACCCCCTTACTTATGTGTCCCCACTGGTCAGGCTGCAGGGCCCCTCCTTGCCCCATAATCCCTTTATCCTCAGCCCTCGCCCGATGCCCAGGGAAGCCAGGACCAGCACTTACGCATGCCCAGCAGATGACTGGCCCTGGTCAGGCTTAAGGGTGATGTCCGGAGAGATAGACTCCCGCACGCTCCTCTGGGCTAGATTTTCCAGCCCATTGACAGACCACAGCCCCAACCGTCCATAGAAGGAGGTAGAACTGGGCTGTACTTGACAGATGGAGTTTCTGGTGCTGGAATAAAAGGTCACCCTGATATTCCTTGACATATGACTTGACCAGGTCGGACAGACCATGGTCCTGGCATCCCTTAAAGACTTACTTAAAAAGGTCCTTTCTCTTTCCACAGGGCGACTCTGGCGGTCCCCTGGTCTGCCGGAAGAATGGCCCCTGGATCCTGGTGGGCGTCACGAGCATGGGAGGTTCCAAATGCCAAACCAACTTGCCTAACATGTTTGCCCATGTCATTGAATTCATGCCCTGGATTCAGGAGACCATGGCAAAAAACTAAACCCCAATTCCTCAGATCCCAACAACAGGTGTCCCCAATAAAAGTGTTTATTTAGAGTATGTTTCATTTGCAAGCATTTGGTGTCATTCTCCGTGTTCTTGCTTTGTGCCTATATGGCTGGGGTTCGCGCCTGGGCCTCCCATGAGCACCCCGCCTCCTCCCCGACGTGCCCTTTCAGAACCATTGCTGTGACTGGACCAGCCCTTGAGTTCCTTGTGAGGACTGGAAGTTTCCTTGGGTCCCAGGGCAATCTCGGGACTCCCTCTGGCTCCTCCCACTGCACCCACACACACTGGCTACTTCCCCTGCCTCCAGAAGACCAGGTCCCCAGGATCCCGTCTGGGCTCCAGCCAGATGGAGGAGGACAGAGGGCAGAGTGACCAGGCCTGTGTCTCTGTGGGAACAGCCCAGAGGGGCCCGAAGCACATTCCAGCTGCTTCTCTGTCTGTCCTTCTGGGGCCTCCAGCTGCAGTTTGCGTGTCCATATCACGTAGGATTGACGCTTCCTGTCCATGACCACTGTCCCTCCTCACTGACCAGCGCTGCCCTCTGGCCCTGAGCAGGAGCTGGGGCGCTGTTCCTGACCAGCCTTAGATGGCCTCCCCCTGTCCATGGGGCCCTCTCATGAGGAAGGCGCCATAGGGGGCTGTTCACTCACGGTCCTCTGGGCTGCCAGGGCAGGGCGTGACTTTCCCAGTCCTGGAAAGAGGCTCACAGCATAAGATCAAGTGGGAAGCAAGAGAGAGAACACGAATATAACCTTAGTTGTTTATAAAAATATAGATTTTAGTCTGCTATCCACGCTACAAGTGACAAAAAGTTACATCCACAGAATTGGCATTTCAGGTCAGGGGGAATATGATATTTGTTTTCATCCTAGCAGTTCCTGTTTGTTATAAATTTCCATAATAAACATGTTTTGTCTTTATTACAGAAGTAAAATGTTAATCCAGGTGTTAAAAAAAAAAAAACAGCAACATGGAATATGTGATAATCCTTGCAGCAGGATCAACAATAACCAATTTAAGGAAACAGCCTAAGGGCCAGTCAGGTGAGTGGACGAGGAGGAAGTGGAATGCAGCACACAGGATAGTTCCACACTCAGATAAAACAAGGCAAGTTCTTATTATTGGTGACAACATGGATGGAACTGGATAGGGTTACAGAGAAATGCAGTCAGAAGGACGAAGATAAATATCAGAAGGTGTCATTTACATGTGACAGTGATGCTTTTGGAGGGTTTGGAGAGTGGGGTCCTTGGGTATATTCTGGGAAACGTTTCACCAGAGCTCCCCTTTCAGGAGCACTGGCTAGTTCTCCCTACCCCCCAGTTTCTCCATGACGCAGAGACATTAGTTATATCCTAAATGGCAGGTTTATTATAAAAAGGAGAGAAGAAAGAAGGACATTTGCATAGACACAAACGGGCAGAAAGGGCTGCCCAAAAGGGACAGGTTTGCTAAGAGAGAGGCCTGCATGGTCTTGAGGAGAGCTGCCTCCACTGAGGGAGGTCAGTGCAGAGAAGCCCCGGAATGGTACAGGTCACAGGCAGGCAGGAGGCTGCTGCCCTCCTGAGGGGGAGAGTTGGTCTAAAGAAGCACCTGCTTAGTCACAGGTGGGCAGGACTGCTGTCCCATGCCAGTGCAGAGATTGCACTGATCTAGACTTCTCTGGGAGAGGCTCATTTCTGTGAAGTGGTTTGTTTGTTGTTGATTTTGATTAACTATGTAGAAATTGAAAGGGGCCTTCAATCTCCATATTTCACCTTCAGGTCTGCACTCCTGACACCCTCTGCACTCCTGACACCCTCCTGAGACCTGCTTGGGTCTTGTGCTCTGTGATACAGGCATTGGCCCAAGGATCTCAGTTCCTATACTGAGTTAATGGCTGTTAATCCCTCTGCCCCCACCTCCTTCGTGAGTCAGGTTCTGGTATTGTGATGCCTCCTTTTCAGTTTTTCTATCCTACCCTATCAACGGTAGAGAAACAAATGAAAGGTCAGATAAAACCAAACCAATAAGGAACCCTAAACCTCTGACTGTAGAATCGAAACTACACAGGATGGGGGTGATGAGGTCAAAGAGGAAGGGAGCACAAGAACCATGGGGAGAGATTATGGGGCCTTGGTGGTGGGCACGGTGTGGTGACAAAGGTGATGGGGTGATCGTGTACCTCTGCATCCTATGCAGTGTTTTAAGCAATGTTGCCTCAGTGAAATAAATGAATCGATAAAAACAAAACCATTAGCTACTCCACATGCTCTTAAAGAAAACTAAGTCCAAAATGTTTACACATATTGGTCTCCATTGTCAAAGATGGAGGCAGCGTTGTTGATCGGCTCTGGGGACTTCTTTCTAAAGGAGCGATATTTATTGATTTCACCTTCAAGTCTCATCTTTTTGAGCTCTACTTAAGCCTGACTCTTTCAGCTGCGGAATGACGGACGTTCTGTTCATGATTTTCCCTCCCAGGCTCTGCCACTTCTCTGCTCTGGCGCCTTCCTCTCTGCTGTGACTCACCCTCCCTCAGCCGGGCAGCTCCCTGTCTTTGAATCCTCCCCTGGGGGCTGCACTGGGGGCTCCATGGATGACACGGGCTGGAAGCAACAGCAGGACAGGAAGACACAGAGGGGCCAGAAGGGACAGGCCCACACTTCCTGCCGGCCCAGGGGTGTCAGTCTCCCCAAATCCTCAATGTCCCACCCCAGGAGCTCCTCCCTGGTTACTATTCTGCACCCTTGAGGTCCCTCCCAGGCAGACCCCTACGCCTGATCTTCCTGTCCTCCTTGTTCCCTGACATCAGTTCAGAGCTTTCCTTGTTCTTGTGCCATTTGGTGGAATCAAAACCTCCTTGATAAGAAACGAATACTTCAAGTATGGTGTAGGGTAAATAATGGTCAAGCATTTCTGCCCTCCCGCCATTAGGGTTGGTGATCCCTGTGGTCCTGAATGCATGCTTGATGGTGGGCACCTGGAGCAGGGTGTGGGCATACGTGTGCCATGTACCTGGTAAACTCAATAAAAGCCTGAAAAAGCCACAGAGGGCTCCAGGACTCTCCTTTACCCATCTTCCTGGATCCATAGAGAGCCTGCTCTGTGCCTTGCTGGGCTAACACCTGCCCTCTGCCAAAGAGCAGAAAGGTGGTTCTTCAGACACCAGCCTGCTGCCCTCCTGGGTTTGTCAACAAATTAAGCTACTTTCCCTCTTTTCAAATTCTGTTTCCTTTTATTGGGTGAGGAAAACTGAGGCTGGTGTTCAGTATCAGTTCTGAGACCCATTCGAAGAGGAAAGGAGACTTTAATTTGTCTCATTGATTTTCCTTGCCTCGGGGATTTTACCAGAAGAAATTCATTAGCCTGAAGTTCTTGGCTCTGGATGCGCCAGAACACCTGGGTGAGGCTCCCCTGTAGGTGAGTCTTTGCTGAGCAGCTGCCACCTCCATGATGGACCTAAGGCCTCCAAGGCCCAAGGCTGGATTCCTGGCCAGGAGTAGCCAAGGCCTTCTCCCAGGGGCTAGCGTTCCCCAGGTGAAAGACAAGCAGGGACAAGTTCCATAGCCCCTTATCCCAGATCCTTAGTTGACAACATGAAGTGTGACCTTCTGTCAGGGAAAGCCCAGACGGTCAGGTGGGGCTTGGGGCTCAGGGGATGTAAAAGGGGGACCACCCTCCCTGACCGCAGCACCATGGCCTTCCTCTGGCCTCTCTCCTGCTTCACCCTCACTGGGTCTGCCTCTGGCGAGTGTCGTGGTCCAGGGTAATCCAGGCTGGGAGGATTCTGTGGTTACACGAGCCCCCAGTGATCATCACCATGCTCTACCTTAGGGTCGTGAGGGACACTTCCGGTGATGTCCAGGGGCCAGTGTAAGGGGAGCTGAGTCCCTGCCCTGCACCCTGGGCCTCAAGCCCAGACACTTAACCTGAATTTGTAGGGAGGAGAGGGGTCCTTCTGGGACATTCTGAGGTTTCTGTGTCAGGTACAGAAAAGAACCATTTGCCTCTGACGAGGATACAATCCCAGAAGTGGACAGGTGTGGGAGCTGTGAACACAGGGTGGGGTGTCAAAACCCCCAAAGCCTCCATCAGGATCTATTTAGTGTTAGACATTTGTTATATATTATGTTTTCTTTTAAAGAAGGTACAGTATAAGTACAAAATTAATACTAAATGTACATATTTAACCTTGGTATTTAGCAAATGTATTCTTTTTGTGGATTTGCCCTAGGGATTTCTCTGACACCCACACTGGGCTCAGCAGTCTCTGCTTCCCCCCTCTCCTGGGAAAGGGCCTCTGCTGAGCCCCTGCCTGTCACTTCTGTGCAGCTTCACACCCTCACTCCCTGTGTATAACCAGAACCAGGGCTCAGTGGGGGAAGCTCCTCCCTGTATTTCCTGCCCGTCCCTGTCACACCTGCTGGCCCCACGCCTGTGAGATTTCAGGCTCCACCAGCACAGGGGACCTGGCCCCCCACTCCATTACTATGAATCTTCTGCAGGGTGAGCCCCTCACAGCTCTGCTAGTGGTTTATTGTCATTACAAAAAAGATGAAGAGACGACATGTTTGGAGACATCAGCTTGAGGGAGTGGCTGGGCCATGTCTCTGTCCTTAGGGGCAGCGGCGCAGCTGCCTGGAGCAAGGCCTGGGGGACCCTGGGGACAGCCTGGCTGGTGGGAGGGGCTGGGCCTGCCCCCCTTTCTTCCTTTGGCCAAGTTCCCACACCCCTGGGAGCTGCTGAGGATCCTGCGTCCTGACCCAGCAAATGTGTCTGCACATGTCAAGGGCCCTGCGTGTCCTCCTTGTTCTGGACAATCTTATCCTGGGAGATTGGTTGGGCAAGAGGATTGGAATTATAATTGGAAACCCCAGATCCACATGAATCAGCTCTCTGACCCTTCACCAGAGTGTGACATGAACCCATTTACATTACTGGATTCTCTGTTCCAGAGATTTCAAGAACCTTCATTATAAAAAGTTTAGATTATTAATTATTCAATAAAATAGGATTTAGATTTTACACCATCAAAAGACACATGGAGAAACAAAAAACAAAGGAAGAGGGAAGGTTTCCTGGAGGAGGGGCCTGTGGCAGGGGGTGTTGTGCCAGTGAGGTCAAGCCAGGTTTCTGCAGGAAGACCAGGACCTCAGCCTTCTCACCATCCCCCTGCTCTCCAGGCTGTGGGGCCCCCACCATCCACCTGGTAATGAGCGGCAAGGCCAGGATCATCAATGGTATAGACTCTCTCCTTGGATCATGTCCCCTCACCCTGCTCGTGAGGGGGAGTCTTTGCCTAAGTGGGGTCACAGTGGGCTAAAGACACAGCAGGAGGTGTTGGGTGGGGCTGGGTGGGGGTGTCCAGTAGCCCGGGTTAGTGTAAATTGTGTCCTGCCAGCGCTGACCCTCCCTCTTCTTCCAGGACAGAAACAGGTTCCTAACCTGTGGGGGCTCCCTGATCAACCAGAACTGGGTGATCACCGCCGCCCACTGCAATGTCACGTGAGGCCCAGGGAGGGTAGAGGATTTGGGGGTGGGGGGGTGGGCACAGTCTTCTTTCTCGTTCCTCCTGCTTCTTCTAGAACATCGGATCTGGCTGTGACTGAGCTGGTTGACCGGCAACAAGATATGAAGAATGTCCAGGTTCTGAAAATTGCACAGGTAAACGGGCCCCACAGGACAGGCCTGGGCTGAGAGCTAAGGGGCTGGGGTGAAGGTAATGGGAGAAGACCCTGCAGCTTCTGGAGAGACAGGAGCTCACCAGATGGGCTAGGTTCTCCCTGGGCTCCCCTGGGCTGTGTCTTTTGAGTGGGCACCTTGAAAGCATTTGTGTCCTCAAGCCTGCAGGTCCCTGGTGGGCCCCAGGCCTCCTGCCTCCCCTGGCCTCCCCCACAGGTTTTCAACCACCCTGACTATAACCAGAAATACCTCCGCAATGACATCGCCCTGGTGAAGCTGGCCATGCCTGCCCACTTCTCTAAGAATGTGTCCCCTGTGTGCCTGCCCAAAGCTGAGAATGACTTCCCCGCCGGGACCCCGTGTCTCACCTCTGGCTGGGGGGAAAGCATAGCCAACAGTGAGTGACGAGACCCTTGACTCCCAGGAGGTGGCTCTGAGGTCAGGGGTCTAAGCTGCAGGTTGGACCCATATGGCTCTTAGGTATTTTACCAAATTCAAACAGTGCTATTGATGTGTCCCTTTTGGCATACAACCCTCTTAATCAAAACCTACCGAATATGCATGACACGAGGTCCATGATGTCCTAGAGCACTCTTTTTGAAGACACAGCTCAGGGCCTAGCAGGCCCTGCGCCACTCACCACCTACAGCCCCTCCATGGCGCCCCCACGGACATCACAGGCCAGGGTGACTATGCCATCCAGACCTGGATGGGGGTCAGGAAACCAGGGTGAGTTTGGGGCCTGAGAGTTCAGCCCGGTGTCCCCTCCTTGGGCCTGATGGTCTCCCCTGGTGTCCTGAGTCCTTCTGTCCAGCCCAGGGCTACCTGGCTGGTCCTTCCCCAGGACAGCAGCCGCCAGGAAGGGGCAGCAAGGAAGGGTCCCTGTCACTCCCAGAGTGAGGTCTGTAGTCAGAAGGATGCCATCCCCTTCCCTGGGGAAGAGGGCGCTGCCCCTGACAGCCCACACCCGGGCTGGCAGGACCCAGGCCACACCAGGCTGGGCAGGCAGGGCTTGTTCATCAACGGTGTTTGCAGCAAAGTCAGCACTGCCTGGAGTGGAATCAGGAGGACCGTGTCCACAGACACCAGGGGGTGCTGGACTCGCATGGTGATGGTGAAACACATGGAAAGTCCGGTGGGGGTCGCCTTCACCCAGGGTGGGCAGAAGAATAAGGACCCTGAACACCTCCTGGCCCCTCTATCTTTCCAGGCAACAAGACAGCCGACAGGATGCAACAGGCCTACCTGCCCCTCCTGTCCAACACTGAGTGCAGGGAGTACTGGCGCCGAGTAATCAGTGATAACATTGTCTGTGCTGGGGGCAACAATGTCACAGTCTCCATGGTACGGCCTGGCTCCAGCCGGGTCCCTCACTGCTGTGTTCTGGTCGTATACTGGTAGGGTCACTCCTTGCCCCATAATCCCCTCACTCTCAACCTTTGCCCACTGTCAATGGAAGGCAGGACCAGCAAAACAGATGCTGGCCAGGGGCTGGAACTCCCAGGAGGACATCTCTCACATGACTCCTGAGCCTGTAGTTTCAGCCCATTTTACAGATAAGGTCCCATGCCTGCTGGAGCAGGTGGCCCACCACAATTATCTCTGAACCAGATGGAAATTGCTGGTGTTTTCTGCTGAGCCCACCTGTGAATATTAGGCACTATCTGGAATGCCCTAGTGAGGACACACAAATGGGTGCTCACACCCACTTCGGGATCACAGATGCTTTCCTTCTCCTCCCACAGGGAGACTCTGGTGGGCCCCTGGTCTGCAAGAAAAGCGGAGCCTGGACCCTGGTGGCTGTCGTGTCCTCTGCCAGAACCTCAGGCTCAACGTATAAACCTGTCTTGTGTGTTCGTGTCACTAGTTACCTGACTTGGATTCAGGAGACCGTGGCCAAAAATTGAGCCCTGATTCTCCCATTGCGGCGCCCTTTATCCCAATAAAAACCTCTGCACAGAAGCCCTGACTGCTTGTGTGTCTGTGACCTGGGGGCGGTGGCTGCAGTGTCCCTGTCACCCACCAGGGGGCGGCGTGACCCTCCCTTTCCAGGCTGCAGAGCCCCAGCAGCCCCTGTTGCTCAGGGAGCTGAGGCCTTTGGGTCTGGTCCTCGCTGCTCAGGAGGCCCCTGGGGTGGAGTCCAGGACCACCTGCTGCAGCCTCATTTCTCAGCCTGGTTTCTGCGCCTTTGGCAGCCGGACTTGATCCAAGGGACTATGTGGAAGGCAGGAGTGCTCCAGGCCAGGCCATGCAGTCCTCTGCGACCAAGAGGGTCACCCAGGCAGGCTTGTCCCTCCCCACATGCTCCAGGCACCTTTCTCTGCCTTGCGCCCCCTGCACCCCCACCCCAGACCACACATGCAGTCCCCACCCTTCCTGCTTCTACCCAGGTCCTGCTCACTGACTGAACTGAGTAGCTGGGAAATCTTCCTTCCAGCCCCAGAGGCTGAACCACTGTCCTTTCAGGTCCCCTGTCCTCTGTTTTGTTTTGTTTTTTTTCTTTTCTGTGATTCAGCAGTTAGATCTGGAGACCTGTCAGAGTCATGTTCAATATCTTTAGAGGCTGCAGATGGCTGGGTTCCTGCTTAAGGAGGTATCAGGATGGGTTCTCTCTCGTAATCAGAATCACAGGCCTTAACGCCTGAGGTTCAAACCATCAACTCTTGGAGGACCTGCAAAGTGGTGGTGACTTAATTTCAACTTCTCTTTCTCCTGGAATCCTTTCCTTGAGATGTCTCCTCATCTATCCTCAGTGACCCAGTGACATGTAGGTATAAGACATGCGGGCAAATGCTCACTCTGCTTACACATTTTCCTTTAATCACTTCTGAGATAATGAAGCTGTTGCTTCTCAACCTCCATGGTAACCGATTAATTTGGTGTTTGGGGGTGGCTGTTTTTTTGGTTTTGGAATTTGGGTTTTTGTTGTTGTTTTTTTTTTTTTGAGTCATTATAGCTCTAGGACAGAAACAGAAGGTTCTAACCATTGTGGCTATTGCCTGTCATAAAACTCAAATTCCTCCCTTTGACCAGTGGGAGCTGTCTAGTTGGCTCTGGGATGTTTGACATGGCCACACGGGTTCCAAGCTTCCTTGCTATCTGATCTCACAAGATGCCCCAGACCCTGATCAGCTATTTCTCTGAAATGCCCTGGATTCTTTCAGTGGAAAAAGAATTTCAAGCTCACAGTCTGGGTGTATGGGATGCTCATGATTTGTGAAGTGGAGAATGTTTCTAGACCTTTCCAGTGGACAGTACAAAGAACTATTTTACGACAAATAATTCTCTGATAAGATATGCCCTAGGTTCATAGAGATATGAATTTGAACCCCACTTCAAATTCAAGGCCAAAGGGTGTTTGCTTAACTGTGAATAGGGTACCCTGACATGTTTTAAATTCTACACTAAGGATTCTTATTCTTTAACACAGAGGGAACAATGGACCTAGAATATCCCATCATTATGTATTTGCTTTATCCCTTGTTATACACTACAGATGCAGAGAATACTAACATTATCATCACCAGTGTAATTATTGAAGTCAGCTAAATGTTTCTGCTCTTCCATGAGAGTTATATTATCTCCATAGAACCCTTGTTCTCTATCTCATAGCCTGTTGAGTGCAGGGGTCCATCACCATGGATCGGAGGAGGCCCTAGTCTTGTCCGTGTCTCTGTAGCCAATTGGATCCCAAAAGCTCATCCTCTGGTCTGTTTCTCAGTAAACGTTCCTGGCAACAACAGGAATCGAACTGGCAAATTGTGACCATCCAACATTGATAGCTTTACCTAGAAGAAATAACTTCCAGTCCTCTGCCCTTTTCTCAATGCGGTTTTTCTTTGTTGTTGTTGAGTTTAGTTCTTTTTTTTTTTAAAGATTTATTTATGCATACAAGAAACAGGGTATAGGCCAGAGGTGCAGGGGTTGAGAGGATTCACCAGAGACAGAGTGGGGAGCAGAACAGGCAGATCTACTGAAATACACTGCTGAGGGGAGCAGTGGGCGAGTCAGGAGAGGTCTGCTGCGCCATGTGGGTAGCTCCCTGGCTGGGGATCAAACTCATGTGCAGTGGCTGCGGATAGCTTCATAGTGCCTAGTCTTAACCCCTTGCACTACCAGGGAGGTCCCTGCACACCAATCTTATTAAATTTCTTTCAAACTACGATTTGCTGTCTTGGTGCTCACAATTGGCCAAAACCCTTTAGAGCATGCAAGTGTAGGGGTACTGGTGTAGCACTTAATCTCATGGTAACGTGAATTTGGGGGTGCCGTTCATCAGCCCACTGAGACCTACATCCCTCCAGTAAGGACACACACTCCAGCTGCAGGGAATAGGAGCCGCTCAGGGCCCTCAGCACGGGCCTCTCTGGAATGGCCTCAGCTGAAGAGAATCCCCTAGACCAAGGCCGCGCCTCCTCTCTGGGAGGCCCACACCCTTGATTGGTCAGTGGGGTTAAAGGCCCATCTGCTCACCAAAGCTGATCTTCTGGAGCCCAATTTCTGACTATGCCCCCTGTGCCCCTCCTTCCCTTCAGGGTGTGGGAGCCAAGAGCTCCCCCATGCACTCCCTGCTGCTCATCTTCACGTGGAGGCTGCTTCCCGGGACTAGAGGCTGCCTTGGCACCAGAACTGGGCCCCAGAAAGCAGGCGCTGGACAGAGTTCTGGATTGTGAGGACCCTTCACCATGGGGGGAGGTACCATCACAAGGTGAGAGTGAAGGTGGTGAGACGCTACCTGACGACCGGTGACATCTGGTTGGAAGAGAATTCATTAGTGGGTGTCCTATGTAGGGGTATGAGTGATATATTGGGGGGAGGTGGCTGTGGGAGGGCAGGCAGAAATGGCTGTGCTCTTTGTCACAGAGAGTTCCCTGCTCCATGTGGGCTCACCTCAGGGGTGATTGGGAGGGCGATGGGCTGGTGTCAAAAGCAACTGCCTGATGTCAACACACTGGAGCAAATGCAAGCTGTGACCTGGTCCCCTGGGCCTCACCGTGGAGGGGCAGCTCTCCCTCCCCTACTTGCAGCCCCAGCCCTCCAGGCTCCATCACAGGAGGGCACTTTCACAACAGGCCCAGAAACAGTGCCTTCAGGCTGTCCATTTCTATGATGGAAAAATCTCTGAGTAAACAGAAATATAAAAAGCTTGACTCCCTGCTTGGAATGGGGAAAAGAGAAAAAACACAAATGTCACTATTTATAACTTCCCTGCCTGGAAATAGGGGTCTCCTAATGTTCAAAGCTGGCCAACACTCAACCCGTCACCCCTGGGGGCCCAATCAGTCTGTGAACATGACCTAAAACTCCAGAACCAAGTGGCACACAGCTGCTGGCCCTGCACTCTCCCCTGAAATATGCCTGTCAGTCTCCCTCAAAGAGGGGGGACTATGTGTTATAATGGACAGTTCCCCAAAAGCCTGTTGTCTGCTGAGAGTATGTCCTGTGGGCTAAGGAGAAGTAACTAATATAAAACTTTACTTACATTCAAAGGCCAACAAACTGTCAAATCAATGGTGTTATTCTAGAGTAGTAATTTGAACCAAAAGTTTCACAATTAATTCCACACGGGACAAGGTAAATACAGGTCATTGTTCATCTCCAACAGTTTGCAAACAGCCAGAAAATATAGTCTGAGAAATTATATAACTTATATAGTTGCATAAAAATGCCTATACTGATGGAAAATACACAAAATTAATACAAAAAACAGTTTTTATTAACTTTTGATAAAATATATCAATTTTTTAAATACACTAATTTTAGCTGCTAAAAATACTTTCAAAGCTGGAATTAACAAAAATGTAAAGTCTAATGTTCTGTATACACAGATGATGTGATGTGGGTCTTGTGGATAGTAATTAATGAAAAAAAAATCTAGAAGCAGCTAAATTAAGCATCAAAGCTTTAAAAATATCCAGATTTTGTGATCCCATCATTGTGCTGCAGCAATTCATTCTGAGTCATCAGCAGAAACTCGCAGCAGGTGTCCTGACAGGCTGCTCCAGCCCTGGACCAGGAGGCCCAGCTCTACCTGCCCGAGCCTCAAGAAGAGGGAGCTGCTTCCCTGGAGCAGAATCCAAATTGGGGGCCCCCTGGGCAGGACTGCACCCCCAGGGCAGCCTCAGGGCCCCTCCTGGCTCTGCCCACTTCACACCCACATACTGGCTGCTCCCCATGCCCCCAGATGGCCCAGGCCCCCAGGATCCCGTCTGGGCTCCAGCCAGATGGAGAGAGGACAGAGGGCAGCATGGCTGGGCCTGTGGCTCTGTGAGAGCAGCCCCAGAGGGGCCCAAAGCACATTCCAGCTGCTTCTCTGTCTGTCCTCCCTGGGGCTTCCAGCTCCAGCCAGCGTGTCCACGTCAGCTCCTCCCTAGTACTGACACCAGGGAGGAGACACTCTCTATCCATGACCACTGTCCTTCCTCACTGACCAGCGCTGCCCTCTGGCCCCCCAAGCAGGAGCTTGTTCCTGACAAGGCCTGAGAGGGGCTCCCTGTGTCCATGAGGCCCTCTCACGAGGAAGGCACCATGGGGGCCTGTTCACTCACAGTCCTCTGAGCTGCCAGAGCAGGGCGTGACTTTCATAGACCTGGAAAGAGGCTCACAGCACAACGTCAAGTAAGAAACAAAACAGTGAACAAACATACTACAATCTGTTTGTTTAAAAATATAGAATTTGTATGCCTCAATTAGAAACGTGCTTATAACTGCTACAATAGGGCATTGGCATTTGTAGGGATTTTTTGCCCTCCCACCAATAGCTTCTATGACCTGCACCTGTGGGTTTGCAAGCCTGTGATTGTGGAGACCTGGCTCAGAGACCGCGGGCATACGCATATGTCAGTGGGGACACCTGTGCTAAGAGGCCAGGAGATGTAAGGCCTCACTCCAAGATCACAAGACAGGAGGAGGCCAGAGGAAAGTCAAGAAAGAAAACTGGTCTTTTCCTTGATTCAGCATTAAAGGTCTGAAAAATCTACCAAAGACTCCAAAATTATCTTTTTATCTGCAAGATCCAAAAATGAACCTGCCCAAACTTGGATGGTTGCAAAAGAGCATATCAGGGCAAATGGCATTGGTGTGGGGCATAGTTAGTAACCTTAATTTTTCCTGTATTTTGTAGATTTCCTGTAATGAATCCACATCATCTTTATAATAGAAGAAACTTGCTAGTTTAAAAACTACACGATTCACACGTTCACTCCTGTGCTGATTGCGGCACTAATGGCAATAGCCACGTTATGGAATCAACCGAGTTCCCAGACACGTAAGTGGATTAGGAGGCTGTGGTGTGTAGACACATGGACACCAACTTGGACAGAGCATAAAGGGACAGGCCTGGCCCTCCAGCCTGTCCAATGGCGCCAATCTCCCCATATCATCAATGTCCCACCCCAGAAGCTCCTCCCGGGGTGACTGTCCTGAGCCCGGGAGCCGCCTGCTCCCTCTGACCTGCTTCTCCCAGGTAAGCACAGGCCAAAGCCTTGGGAAAAGATTCAGTTCTCCCACAGGGCCTCTCACCAGGGAGCCCCGACAGTGACTGCAGCGGGCAGCCCCTCCAGCTTGGGGGACCTGTCACGTGATGTTCTTACTTGGTGAGTGTCTCTCTCACTGATCTGCAACCCAAGGGCAGGGATGCCCTGTGCGTGTGGGTGTCTGAGATCTAGAGGGACCTGACCTGGGAAAAGAGGATTCTGCTCCAGGAGACTGAGGTCCTATGGCCCCACCTAGGGCAGGTGCCATCCTGGCACATCCCTCCTCCTGGCCTTCCTGTGCTTTCCTCTGTGTTCCCTGACTCAGTAGCTTTCTGTGTCCTCAATGGACGTCTATGGTTTGAAACCAAAGCATCATGGGAAAACAAACTAAGTTTTTAAAATGGCTAGTTAATTAAATTATGAATTTTCAAGAAATAGGAATTCAGTTGAGCCCATGGAGAGAGACTTTCTTGCCCTTATATGCTCTGAAGCTGCCCCTCCCAGTCAGTTCTCAGGCCAATGCCAAGAGGAAGCTGAGCCTTTTCCTTGCCTCGGGAATTTTCTATGTCTTGGGGAGTTTTACTGAGTGAAACAAGTAGCAAAAGTCCTTGGCTCTGGGGTCTATGTTGAAATTGAGTCCTGGGTGCTTAGTTCTGGGTGCCCCAGAACACCTGGGTGAGGCTCCCTTGTAGATGAGTCTTTGCTGAGTACCTGCCGCCCCCATGATGGACCCAGGGCCTCCAGGGCCTACAGCTGGATTCCTCACGCCAGGAGTAACTGATGCTAATCAGAACCAGTGTCAGGCGGCTGCCCTTTTCCCAGGGACTGTAGTGTCCCAGGCTGAGCCAGGTCAGGATAGGTTTGTGGTCCCTTATCAACTAGATCCTTAGATGACAACCCAGGAAAGGTGACACTTAGGGATTTTGGAGACAGCATGGGTGGTGCTTGAGTCTCCCAAAGGTATGTAAAAGGGACCCCAGAGCAGGCAGCCCCACACCTCCCGGTCTGCAGCACCATGGCCTTCCTCTGGCTTCTCTCCTGCTTCACCCTCATTGAGGCTGCCTTTGGTGAGTCTGTGGCTCGGGGGTATTCACACATGAAAGATTCTGGAAGAAAGGCCCTGAGCCCCCACTGGCTCATCACCAGGTCCCATCAGTGCTTGCCTCCCCGGTGAGGTCCAGGGGGCAATGCAAGGGGAGAGCTGAGTCCCTGCCCTGCACCCTGGCCTCAAACCCAGACAGTTACCCAGAACTTGCAGGGAGGAGAGGAGCCCTCTAGAACTTTCTGAGGCCTCACACCTTGTGCCAGGTGTGCAAAATAACTACTTGGGCCCAAGGAGGACCAACCCACAAAAGATGGGTGTGTGGCTATGGGCACAGGAAGGGTGGGTTGCAGAAACCCCCCACGTCTCCACTAGAGATCTGTTCAGTTCCAGATAGAGTTAAGCTGTATCTTTGCTATTAAAAAAATAAGAAAGAATGAAAATGTAAAAATAATGCAAAACCAATGTATTTAACCTGTTAAATGAGCAAATGTTGCCTTGCCCTATTTGCTTCAGGGATTTCTCTGACACCCATACTGGGCCCAGCAGCTCCCTGCTCCCCCTCTCCTGGGAAGGGGCCTCTGCTGAGCCCCTGCCTGTCACTTCTGTGCAGCTTCACACACTCACTCCCTGTTTATAACCAGAACCAGGGCTCAGTGGGGGAAGCTCCTCCCTGTATTTCCTGCCCGTCCCTGTCACACCTGCTGGCCCCACTCCTGTGAGATTTCAGCTCCTCCAGAACAGGGGACCCGACCCCCCACTCCATTGCTATGAAGCCTCTGCAGGGTGAGCCCCTCACAGCTACTGCTAGTGGCTTTTCTGTTATAAGAAAAGATGATGAGGAGACGACATGTTTGGAGACACCAGCCTGAGGGAGTGGCTGGGCCATGTCCCTGTCCCCAGGGGCAGGGGCAGGTACTGCCTGGAGCAAGGCCTGGGGCTCCCTGGGGACAGCCTGGCTGGTGGGAGCAGCTGGGCCTGCCCCCCCCCTTTCTTCCTGTGGCCAAGTTCTCACACCCCTGGGAGCTGCTGAGGATCCTGTGTCCTGACCCAGCAAATGTGTCTGCACATGTCAAGGGCCCTGCGTGTCCTCCTTGTTCTGGACAATCTCCTTGTTTTCTGCTTCTTCCATGTGTCTTTTTATGGTGGAATCAAAGTCCTATTTTATTAAGGAATTAATAATCTTCAATGTAATGCAATGAATATTTCCTGAAAGCTCCAGAATGGAGAGTCCAAAATGTAAACGAGTCCTGGCACAGTCTGGCAGCAGGTCCCAGGACAGATCCCGTCTCTGGTTATAATTCCACATTCCTTGCCCCGACAGACTCTCCGGTGAGCATTGCCTGTGAGGGGAGCAGCGTTTGCTCCCAATGTCACTGGGGAAAGTGAACCTGGGAGAGTGACAGGGGGTGAGGTCTCCATCCAGCAAGAGGAGACAGGCCTGATTCCTCAGCCCCTTGAAGCTCCTCTGGGCAGGCAGAGGGGGGTGGAGCCGCCTCACACGTCCATGCCCATGGAGGGATGACTAGTCACAACAGGGTGTGTGGGGGGGGCATCCTCCAACCTACAGATTGGGGTTCCAGGGAAGTCTTCTATATGGGTAATGTGGCAGTGGGGGGGGGGCTTGCAAGCTGAGGTAGAAACCAAGTTCTGCAACACATGGGACCTCAGGACATTTACTCTCCCTCTTGCCCCCCCCCCCATAGGTTGTGGGGTCCCAGCCACTCACCGTGTAAGGAGCAACAAAGCCAGGATCATCAATGGGGTGGATTCTCTCCCTGGATCCTGTCCCTGGCATGTGGCTGTGATGGTGAGTAGGACTGTGCACTTAAGTGGGGGTCACACCAGGGTCTAATACCAGAAGGAGGGAAGGGGGAGAGGATACGGCCCAAATGCTGGCGGTGTCCGGCCAGCGTGACCGCCCTCTTCCTCCAGAACACAGATGGCGACCTGGTGTGTAGCGGCGCGCTCATCTCGCCCGTCTGGGTGATCTCCGCCGCCCACTGCAATATCACGTGAGTCCCCTCAAAGGCCAGGGTCTGGGGAGGCCAGCGGGCACATTCCCCTCCTCACTCGCCTGCTCCCTAGGAATGACCACCTGATTGGGATTGGAATAGCTGCTCGACACTCAAAAAATAACCAGGCTAACAGGATCGCACAGGTGAGCGAGGCCCTGTGAACAGGCCGGGAGACTGGGCTGAGGGGCTGGGTCAGGGGAAAGAGGACAAGAACCTTCAGCTTGAGAGACAGGAGCTCAGCAGACAGGCCTCAGATGCTGCCTCTGGGCTCCCCTGAATGGGACCTTCAGGGCTACCAGGAGGGCATCTGTACTGGCCTCTGCTGGACCCCAAGGGCTCACTGCCTTCTTCCAACTTCACCCACAGGTTTTCAACCACCCTGATTATCACAGTGGACGGGTGGCCAAGGACATCGCCCTTGTGAAAATGGCCACACCCGTTCGTTTCTCTAAGAACGTGTCCACCGTGTGCCTGCCCCAAACTGGGGAGGTCTTCCCTGCGCAGTCGCTGTGTCTCACCAGCGGCTGGGGCTTCGCGAGTTACAATGGTGAGTGACCATGGCCTTGCTCCCAAGAAGGCGGTCTGGAGTCAGGCTGACTCAGCAGCAGGTGATCCGTAGGATGCCTCTTTGTGGATTCTTCAAAATTCAAAGAAGTCGTGAATCTGTCTCTCCTATATACGACTCTCTTAATGCAACCCCAATCAGTCGTTTAGGAGCCGAGGCTAATGATGTCCATGAACAGTTTCTGAAGACACGGCTCAGTCCCAGTGGCCCTGCCCACTCACCACCTGCCTGCATCCTGTCCACAGCACTCCCTCCAGACTGGACATCCCCGATTCCTGCGGCGGGAGACTGAGCTGAGGGGCTGGGGCAGGGGATAGGGGACAAGAACCTTCAGCTTGAGAGACAGGAGCTTAGCAGACAGGCCTCAGATTCTCCCTCTGGGCTCCCCTGAATGGGACCTTCAGTGGCTACCAGGAGGGCATAGCCACCTTTCAGATGTGCCAGGGAGCCAGGGGTCCAAGGTGGTATTTGGGCCCTGCTGGGCTTGGGAAACTTGGGGGCTATATGTCCTGGGGCTGGCTCTGCTTCATGGTCTCCTCCAGGATCCTGAGTCCTTCTGCCCAGGCCAGGGCTACCCAGCTGGTCCTTCCATAGGGCAGAAGCCACCAGGAAGGGGTAGGGGTCAGAGAGCTCCCTGTCACCCCCAGAATGGGGTCTGCAGCTAGAAAGATGTCAGTCTCCTTTCCTAAGGGAAAATCTGCCCCTGTGCCCGCAACATAGGGTGGCAGGGCCCAGGCAGGGCTTACGGCATCTCCTGTGCTGGCAGCAAAGTCAGCTCCCCTTGGAGTAGAATCACAAGGCCTGTGTCCACAGTTACTTCGAGGTCTGCAGGAGGTGCAGGCTCATGACCCAGCACTTGATGCTGAAGCAGGTGGATGGTCCAGTGTGGGCAGCACAAGAGGCATTGCCACCTCCACCCAGGAGGAGTGAGGGGGATGTGGGGCTCTGACCTGCTCATGGCCCTATGTCCTTCTAGCCACAGATATACCTCACAAGCTGCAGCAGTCCTACATGACCCTCATGCCCAATGACCAGTGCAAGAAATACTGGGGCACAACAGTCCCTAGAAACATTATCTGTGCCGGATCTCTAGGCGTCACCATCTCCAAGGTAAGGCCCAGCTCTGCCCCAGCCCCTCACTATGTGTCCACTCTCCTGACCTGCCAGGGCCACTCTTTGCCCATGATCCCCTCACTCTCAGCCCTTGCCCAGTGTCAGGGAAGACAAGACCACCTAACAGATGCCCATGGGGAATGTCTCTGGCGGGGGTCCAGCCACTCCCAGGGGGCACATCTCTCACATGACTATGAGCCTGGAGTTCAGCCTGTTGACACTCCTGGTCCCAAGCCTGCTGGAGCAGGTGGCTGAGCTGAGGTGATTCTGGACTAGACCGAAGTTTCTAGTGCTCACTTCTGAGCCCAGCTGTGATGACTCAGCATACCTGAGTCAGATCAGGGCACACAGGGTCCTGGCACCCAGATCAGGATCACAGAGGGATTCTTTCTCCCCCACAGGGTGACTCTGGCAACCCCCTTGTGTGCTTGAGTAATAATACCTGGACCCTAGTGGGCTTAATGTCCAAGGTCAGCGAAGTTAACTCCAGCTATAAGCCATTCTTCAGCCCCCGCATCACTTTTCTCCTGCCCTGGATTAAGAAGATTGTGCTGAGAAACTGAACACTGATCCCCCCTCTGCAGCGCCCTTTATGCCCAATAAAATCCTCTGTACTGAAGCCCTGACTGCTTGTGTGTCTGTGACCTGGGGGAGGTGGCTGCAGTGTCCCTGTCACCCACCAGGGGGCGGCGTGACCCTCCCTTTCCAGGCTGCAGAGCCCCAGCAGCCCCTGTTTCTCAGAGCTGAAGGCTCTGCCTCTGGTCCTCACCTGTTGCGGCCTCATTTCTCAGCCTGGTTTCTACCTCTTTGGAAGATGGGATGACCCAAGGAGCTTGGTGGAAGGCAGGAGTGCTCCCGGCAAGGTGGGCACTGGGACAAAGAGGGCACCCTGAGAGGTTGTCCCTCCCTGTATGCTCCAGCACCTCCCTCTGGCTTGAGCCCCCTGCACACCTGTAGAGTAGAAGAGTTAATCAGATTTTTTACTCCACTAGCCTCTGTGGCTATCATCTGCGGCCTTGATTGTGTCAATGCAGAGGGCGATTGGGAGTGTGGACACAGGGCACGCATGCCTACTTGTGGACACCAGGATGCGGGCATGCGTCTGTGCACACCTGAGCCTAGATGGGGGATAAAAGCAGTGACAGCGGGGACAGAGAAGGTGAGACCCTAAGACAAGGCGAGGGAGAACAACAGAGAGAGGACAGAGAAAGAATGGAGAGGTTCATGGAGGGCTGCCTGCCTCCCAGCGCCCACTGCCCGGCCTGTACTGAAACAGGGCTGCTCTGCCCAAGTCGGGCCTGGTTAGAAGGGATGGGGGACAGGCCATACATTCACCCCGACACAACCATGTGAGGACACAGACTGAATCCAGAGGGATACATTTTCAGACCCCCAGTGAATACTGGAGCCCCAAATAGTACTGAACCTCCAATAAGAGGGACCTGTATACATCCCAAGGAAGATGGGGGGCCTAACAGCTGGTGGGCAGGACCAGGTGAGTGGGCTGGAGGCTGCAGGTGGATGGAGAGTGGAACAGGACAGTGGACTGAGGATTTAGGAGCAGCACCGGAATGGCCCCTAGAAGCAGGCAGAGTAGGGGGCTCCCCCAGAGAGGGAGAAAGGCAGAGCCCACGCAGGATCCACTAGAAGGGTGATGGGGCTCAGGTGGGCATGGATGAGCCAGCCCTGTGGGAGGCAGTAGGCCCCCAGGGGCTGAGCCAGGGGCCCCTCAAAGATGCCCCATCCCCCAGGGCAGGAGGGAGACTGAGCAAGTGGGGGCTCCTCTCCTAAGGCAGGGGTGGGGTGGGATGGAGCACTGTGCTGCATGCCAGGTGGGCACAGATACCAGAAAGAGGGGCAGGGCCTGCAGAGTGAGACTAGGTTCCTGGGGCCTGACAGCCCTGGGGCAGAATAGAGGTGCCTCACAGGGACCCTAGTCTGTGCACTGAATACAAGGAAATGGAGGTCGCAAACCAGTACTATTGGTGCCTCAATAAACAACCTGGCATTCTGTGTACCCCACATGGGAATCAGGCCCCCTTGGCCCATAATTGAGTTCATGTGCCTGCCTTCTTGCAGCCACGCCCAATTGAATTGCTTTCAGTTAGAAACTCATTCCCCTCCATGGGAGGCACCTGCTGACAGGACCCTCTGCAAATTGATCATTGGCTTCCGGGGCAGGAGCTGGTCCCTCAGCACCCACAAAGCAGAGCACTTACCCCGGGCAGGGGTTCTCAAGCTGGGATCCTCAACCCCTGAAGAAACAGCCACTTCTTAGCAAGGTAAATTATCCTCCTCACCCCACACCTGACTCAGACACTAGGAAAGTGAGGCCCAGCGCGGTTTGAAAGCAGCTTCTGGGCAATTCAGATGCCACTCAGGGTAAGAGCCCATGAGCTGGAGTGAGAACACAGTGGCCTCTCAGGAGGAGCAGGCCCAGCCTCCCTGGGTGGGTGGACACTGAGGGGCCAGAAGGAGACGCGTTGTTTCATCTGTAGCCACGAGGGGGCAGTGTGAACCCAAAAAGCTTCTCTCAGGTCAGGGACAGCTGGGGTGAGTCTCTTGAGTCCTTCAGGAACCTGCTGGCAGGTGGACAAGGAGCACAGCCTTGGAACATGCTGGACAACAGGGCAGTGTTAGTTTAGGCTTTAGGTTGGTAGGAACAGTTTACATTCTTGCCCCCAATCCCACACATTCCTGTACCCAGTCCACACAAAGTCTGATTTGTCTTTTGAAGAAATTTCTCGAGTTTTTTATTTCATGGATTTCTACTCTAAACTTTAATAGATCTGTCTTTACTCTCTGATGTTTCCTGGATCATATTTATACCTTTCTAAGCTAGAAAAATTTGGCCACTGATTTCATACTTTTGCCCATAAAGCAATGATGTATATCAATCCTTCCTGAGTTAGCAGCTCTCCACTCATTTTGATCAGCAGGATTTTTTAAAAAATATTTATTTAATCATGCATACAAAAGCTGGGGTACAGGCCAGAGGTGCGGGGAGGGGGGGGTGAGAGGATTCACCAGAGACAGAGTGGGGAGCAGAACATACAGACTGACTGAAAAACACTGCTGAGGGGCGCAGCAGGCGAGCCAGGAGAGGTCTGCTGCACCATCTGGGTAGCTCCCTGGCCAGCTGGGGATCGAGCTTGCGCTGCAGAGGCTGCGGACAGCTTTTCACAGCGCTGTGCTTAACCCCCTGTGCCACCAGGGAGGCCCTAACCAGCAGGATTTTAAAGTCCTTCACTTTAATGTGCTTTCTCATTTCTACTTGTCTACAGCTTATTTAGAGCTTCTTGTTTAATTCCAAAATATTTGATTCTCTAGGTTCTTGTTTCATGGAAGTCTTAGCTGGGGTTCTCACCCGTGCCTCCCATGAGTATCCCTTCCCATCCCCCCAGACACCCCCTTTCAGAACCAGTGCTGTGCCTGGACCAGCCCTTGAGGTACTTGTGAGGATTTAAGTCACCCCCAGCAAGAACCTTCAGGAAACTACAAACAGCAAGTTTATTCCTCACAGACCCTGAGGGGACAGAATAGGCCTGGGGCCACACAGGTGTTAGCTGGGAGCCCCTAAGGCTCCGCTTTATTGGGGTTGAGGGTGGTGTTAGATTTTTGGAATTCATTCTTTCTTAGTGAATTTAAAGCATAAGCTTGGGAATAGAATAAATTTAAAAGAAGGAAAATAAGTGGACCAAAGGAGTTTATCCAAAAGCCTTAAGATCTGGAATATAAAAGGACTTGGAAGGTAGGGGCTGGGTCTCATCTAGTCCCGCGACAGGAGTGTGATTATTCCCCACAACTGTCTGTGCAGCACATGCCTGGACAATCAGCTGAAACCAGGCCCTTGGCTGAATTAAAATACCCAATGTCGGGGCGTCCCCTGCCGTCCCCTGAGACACAGGGCCCCGTCATGGTGGGGCCTCCACAACCTGGGAGCAGGTTGGGTCCATCAGGGGCAGGTCCTGACCAGCAGTGCCCATCTCAGTGGGGTGAGAGCAGCCCATCCCATAATAATACAGAGCAGCAGCCTCATCCAGGCTGTAAGCATCGCCCCAACTGAAGGCTCCAGGCCTGGAGGTAGATGAGCGATGGAGAGACCAGGGCGTGTATTCTAACAAGTGGGTCCCGTAGTGGCTGCTTCTCCCTCTGGGGTGCAGGGAGGTCGGTGTTGTGTGGACCTGTCTGTCCTGGGTGTCATCTCTGGGGAGGAGGCCGGGGCACGTGCTGCAGTGAACTCCTGGGGGGACCCTGTCATCTGACATGGTCTCCACCCCAGTGAGGAGTGGGGTTCAAAGGTGGGTGAGTCCCTTGATAATGCCTCCTCCCTCAGGTGCGCCCTCCCTTGTCACTATCTAGTAGGAACCCTGACACAGGTGAGGTGTACGCCCTCATAGAGCTGGGTGTTGGGGGCGACCCCAGGACTGGTTGCTTTGGTGTTTCTGCTGCTGGTGGAACAAAGTGTTGAGAGTCTCTGGGTGCTCAGGGCTCAGGGGCACCTCAGGCGCCACAGGCCCCTGCAAGCACCTATATCCTGGGCCCCTGTGCAGCCTGGGCTGAGGGGTGTCTCAGGGAGGCTAATGAGCATCCTGGCACCCACCTGTGCGGGCAGAGGACACGTGTGGGAGCATAGTCCCGGTGCCAGGTGGGTTTGTGTTGGGCAGGTACATGCCAGCCGGTGGCAATATTTGCAGGACAGAAAAGGGCGAGGGGGCCACTTGGACGGGCTTCCTGAGGGTACTGCCTGTTAGGGGATCAACCCCTTTGTCTTGCAGGCCTGAGCCCTTCCCACAGCGCTGTGGAACCTTCCCTGCTGCCTCGTGGTGCAGCTGCGCTGTGCTGTCCAGACTGTCTGCGGGTGGTATTAGGAGGCGCTCCCTCCTCAGCCCCACAGTTGCACAGGCTGCACCTGACACAGGAGCCCAGCAGAAGAAGAAGAAGGTCCCTGTGCACATGGCCTAGAAGGACCCACTTCTGGTCAGGGCAGAGCAGCTGCAGAGTCTCTACAAAGGGGCAAACCTCCAAGAGGGAAAATAGAACAAGGAAGGCTGAGTTTAGAGACAGAATCAAGCAGGGTCCGGTTTACACAGGGACCTGCTTGGGGATAAGGCTGAAGGCCCTGCCCCTCCAGACCACTGGGGAATCTTGCTTTTAGGAACATAATTGAGCAAAACGTCCTCTTGGATCTTGTCTCTTATCAGCCTCCCCTTAGGCATGACCCTGCCTCCCTGCTGACCTGCTCTGAGCTCTCTCCCCAAGCTATTTTCTCTGAATATGACTAAAAGGACTTGGTCCACAGTCAGTTTCTCCTGCTTGGACACCTACAGGGTGCCACTGGCTGGTTGCAGGGGGATGATTTCTACTTCCTGCTATGTGGTTCCCCAGGGTAGAGGAGAGGACCTGGAGGGGAAGGTCCCTGTTGGGGTTATTTATGTCTTCAGATGCTTTTGTAATAATATGAAGGCTGTCAGAGAGACAACAGGCATTTCCCCGCCCCCAGCACCTGGTGGTGGACAGCAGCTCTGGGTCAGGATCACTTTCTCCTCAGGGCTCAAGGTGGCTGCTGGAGGTCAGCCAAGGTGTTTCCATAGCTGCTGCCAAAAGCCAGGAAGGGGGACTATACCCTCTGCCCTCACGGGCTTTGATGGTCCGAGTGTGCCCCTGAGGGCTGGCGTGGGTGGCCTGCATGGGGTCCTCTCTGTGTGGAGGACAGGCGGCAGTGGCTGTGCTCTTGTCACAGAGATGAATGTTGCCTGACAGGACAGGGTCTGGTTGGAGGAGGGGGGTGGCTGGGGCAAAAAAGAATTGCCTCAAGTAAAAGCTGATTGGCAAATCTGTAGGCTTAGATCTCAATTCCTGAGCCTCCCCCCTCCTCACAGCCTGCAGGCTCCACCGCAGGAGGCACTTTCACAACAGGCCCAGAGCCAGTGCATTCAGGCTGCCTGTTGTTGTTCTGGAAAATTCCCTGAGTCCATGAAACACAAAACTCTTGGTTCCCTGTTTTGAATGGGGGAAGGGAAACACAATGTCACTATTTCAGAGACTTTCATTGCCTGAGAATAGGGATCCCTAATACTCAAAGTGGGGTGATACTGAGCCAGACAGCCCTGGGTATCCACTCAGGTTGAGAAAATCTGACACACAGCTCCTGGCCCCACACTCTTGGTCCTCTGAAATGTGGCAACCTCAACCTTCCCTACAGATTGGCGTCAGAGCCCCAGGACCCTGGGGCCTGATCAGAGAATGTCCCCTACTCCCACCCAAACCCCTTGCTGAGAAAAGGTAACAAAAAACAAAATCAAATTTATAGCTCAAAGGCTGAAAAAACTCTAAAGCTGCTGTAGTTCAAATCACTGGGTTTACTTTTTTTCTAGGACAATAACTTAAGGGAAAAGCAACACAATTCCATGTGGAACAAAGTAGGGGTTGGTGACTATCTCTTTTTTTTTTTTTAAAGATTTATTTATTTATTTATACAAGCACTGAGTACAGTCAGAAGCGCAGGAGGGTGAGAGAATTCACCAGAGCCAGAAAGAAAAGCAGAACAGGAAGAATGACGAAGTACACTGCTGAGGGGAGCAGCGGGCGGCAGCAGAGGTCTGCGCGCCATGTGGGACCCTCGCCCGGTGACTGGGGATCAAACCGGCGGCACTGCAGAGGCTGCGAGCAGCTTTGCAACCCAGAGCTCAACGGCTGCAGCACTGGGGAGGCCCTGGTGACTATCTCTTACAGCTTTTGGGAAACAACAAAACAGCAAAGTCAGATTCCAAAATTACAAATTATTAAGAACGTTATGAGGGCCTCCCCGGTGGCGCCGCGGTTGAGCGCTGGGTTGAGAAGCTGCCCGCAGCCTCTGTGGCACCGGTTCGATCCCCCGGCTGCTCCCCGGCCACCGGAGGAGGGTCCCACATGGCGCGCAGACCTCTCCTGCCGCCCGCTGCTCCCCTCAGCAGTGTACTTCGGTCCCTCTGCCTGCTCTGCTCCCCGCTCTGGCTCTGGTGAATTCTCTCACCCTCCCGCGCTTCTGACTGTACCCAGTGCTTGTATAAACAAAAGAAAGAAAGAAAGAAAGAAAGAAAGAAAGAAAGAAAGAAAGAAAGAAAGAAAGAAAGAAAGAAAGAAAGAAAGAAAGAAAGAAAGAAAGAAAGAAAGAAAGAAAGAAAGAAAGAAAGAAAGAAAGAAAGAAAGAAAGAAAGAAAGAAAGAAAGAAAGAAAGAAAGAAAGAAAGAAAGAAAGAAAGAAAGAAAGAAAGAAAGAAAGAAAGAAAGAAAGAAAGAAAGAAACATGCCTCTATAAAAAAAAAAAAAAAAAGAACGTTATGAGTACATTAGGGTATAGGAGCTAATGGGAACAAAATGGTTTGTTAACATTTGAAGCTTAGCCACGCTGTAATCAAGAAAATGCTGCGTTTAACTACTGAACACCATTTTCAACATATGGAATTGACAAATACATAATGTGTGGTGCCCTGTTTTCACAGATGAGGTGAAGTGGCTCTTGCAGATGGTAAATTAATAAGTGGTTAAAAAGACTCAAGAAGGGTCTCCCTGGTGGCACAAGGGGTTAAGTCTCAGCACTATGCAGTTATCCACAGCCACTGCAGCTCGAGTTCGAGCCCAGGGCAGGGAGATACCCACATGGCACAGCAGACCTCTCCTGTCTCACCCACTGCTCCCCTCAGCAGTGTATTTCAGTCAGTCTGCCTGTTCTGCTCCCCACTCTCTCTGGTGAATCCTCTCACCACTCCCCAACTTCTGGCCTGCACCCCAACTCTTGCATGCATAAATAATAATCTTTAAAAAAAGAAAAGGAGTCTAGAAGCAGCTGGAAAGTAGCCATAAAAGCTTTAAAAACATCCACATGCTGTGATCCCGTCATTCTGCTGCAACAATTCATTCTAAGCCTTCAGTAGAATCTCACAACAGGTGTCCTGACAGGCTGCTCCAGCCCTGGGCCAAGAGGCCCAGCTCCACCTGCCTGAGGCCTCAAGGAGAGGCAGCTCATGCTTTCAGGGACAGAATCCAAAGTAGGGGCCGGGTGGGGCAGCAGCCTCGGGGCCCCTCGTGGCTCTGCCCTATACCTGTCACCCCCACCGCCACATAAACACTGGCTGCTCCTCCTGCCCCCAGATGGCCCAGGCCCCCAGGATCCCATCTGGGCTCCAGCCAGATAGAGAGAGGACAGAGGGCAGCGTGGCCGGGCCTGTGGCTCTGTGGGAGCAGCCCCAGAAGTGTCCAAAGCACATTCCAGCTGATTCTCTGTCCTCCCTGGGGCCTCCAGCTCCAGCCAGTGTGTCCATGTCAGCTCCTCCCTGGTGCCCATGTCACTTAGGTCAGATGCCCCTGTCCACGGCCACTATCCCTCCTCACTGACCAGCGCTGCCCTCTGGCTCCCCAAGCAGGAGTTGGGGCGCTGTCCCTGACCAGCCTGAGGCAGGCTCCCCGTATCCATGGGGCTCTCTCATAGGAAGGCTCCATGTGGGGGCTGTTCACTTACGGTCCTCTGGGCTGCCAGGGCAGGGCGTGACTTTCACAGACCTGGAAAGAGGCTCACAGCATAAGACCAAGTTTGACAGAGGACAGTAAAACCACAAAATTTTATGTGCTTTGTTTAAATATATTGATTTTACATATGTATGTAAACTCTACATGTGAAATAACAAAGTAGCTTTTCTTACTCATTTTAATTCTTTCTGTATGAAGACATCTAGATAGGCACCCTAAAAAGTTGTTTTATAAAGGGAAAAGTAGGATTTCTTTATATTTATTGTAAGAGAACCTGACTTATCTATTTTCTGTAAAAATTTTTTTTTTTGAGGTAACTTACTACACTGCATGTGAGTCGGGAATTCAGAGTCACACTTCTCCACGAGAATGTGACGTACTAAAATGTTTATTATCGTTGACATCTAAGAGTTGTTATTTCAAGTAAGGGAGGTATTGATTGAGGGCAATTTATAGCTCACTACAGCTTTCCTGAATCATAAAACATCTGTACGAAGTATTTTTTTTTTCATAATTGAAGTATTTTATTTTATGTACAGAGAGCTAGTTTCTGCTTTACGGTAGATTTCTCCACAGCCAATTCAAGGAAGATCATTTAGTCCAACTTAATGAAGCCTATGTCCTTGGCGTACTGACAGAAACACCGGCCGCACAGGTTGAGCCCATATATCCGGATCAGGCCCTGTCGGTTTGAGCAGACTCGGCAAGAGCGAGAACCCTGGCCGAATTTTCTCGGGTGACTCCAGTAGAGCTGCTGGTGACCCATCTTGCTTTCTCAGAGGCAACGAGGCAAAAAAGTGTACTAAGTATTATTTTAATGAGAGAAAAAATTCGTTAAGGAATACCTATATACTCTAAAGAAGATTAACCTATGTTTACCCTTTCTATTTCATTTTCGTTCCAGAAGAAAGGCTTGTGTTTTTGATCAGTTTTTGTGACTTCTCTTTTAAAGGGTAATATTCTTGATTTCATCTTCGTTTTGTTTTTTTTTTTAAAGATTTATTTATGCATTCAAGAGCTGGGGTACAGGCCAGAGATGCGGGGCGGGGGGGGGGGGGTGAGAGGATTCACCAGAGACAGAGTGGGGAGCAGAACAGGCAGACTGACTGAAATACACTGGGGAGAGGAGCAGTAAGAGAGTCAGGAGAGGTCTCCTGCACCATGTGTGTTGTCCCTGGCTGGCCAGGGATCGAACTCGTG
Source organism: Talpa europaea (assembly GCF_964194135.1). Lineage (NCBI taxonomy): Eukaryota > Metazoa > Chordata > Mammalia > Eulipotyphla > Talpidae > Talpa > Talpa europaea. The sequence goes on along the minus strand of NC_140084.1, from coordinate 12,435,558 downwards.
CTGCAGAGGCTGTGGATTGCTTCACAGTGCAGTACTTAACACCTTTTTTGCCACCGGGGAGGCCCCTCATTTCGTTTTGATTTTTTTTTTTTTTAATTTTTTTTTTTTTAATTTTTTCTAGAGGCATGTTTATTTATTTATTTATTTGTTTGTTTTTGTTTATACATGCACTGGGTACAGTCAGAAGCGCCGGAGGGTGAGAGAATTCACCAGAGCCAGAGCGGGAGCAGAGCAGGCAGAAGGACCAAAGTACACTGCTGATGGGGAGCAGCGGGCGGCAGGAGAGGTCTGCGCGCCATGTGGGACCCTCCTCCGGTGGCCGGGGAGCAGCCGGGGATCGAACCGGCACCGCAGAGGCCGCGGGCAGCTTCGCAACCCAGCGCTCAACAGCTGCGCCACCAGGGAGGCCTTTTTTTTTTTTTAATTTTTGAGTTCACAGTTTAATCTGAATCTCTTCCGCTGAGGAAAAATTGACTGATTGTCACACATCATCATCTCTCACAGGCCCCTCCTCTGCTCTGGCACCTTCCTCTCTGCTGTGACTTCACCCTCCCTCAGCTGGCAGCTCCCCCCCACCCCCACTGAATCTCCCCTGGGGCTGTTCATCTCCATATCCCTGAGGCCCACCCTCCTCTGAGGGCTGCACTGGGGGCTCTGTGGATGACACAGGCTGGAAGCAACACCAGGACAGGGAGATGCAGAAGGGACAGGCCCACGCTTCCTGCCTACCCAGGGGCGCCAGTCTCCCCAAAACTTCACATGTCCCACCCCAGGAGCTCCTCCTGGGGTCACTGTCCTGAGTCCGGGAGCCACCTGCTCACTCTGACCTGCTTCTCCGAGGCCTTGGGAGAAGATTCAGTCCTCCCACGGGGCACGGGGTCTCTCACCACTTGATATCACTACCCACTTGATATCACTGTGACGCGGACCAGCACAGCAGTGGACGATGAGGCCGTCTCAGGGTTGAGAGATTGCGCGGGGTGGTCAGGGATTCGGCAAATAAATGACACACAGACACACTTCAAGAGAGTGAAAATCTGAGTGTAACTTTATTTGAGTCAGTGGTCAGTATATATATGTTTTTCTAAAGGCATAGGATCGGTTATCAGTGAATTAAGCCAGCTGGCTCATAGGTTTAGCTTATCATTGACAGGGCAGTGATCTATGTCCGAAGTTCCATCTGGACCTAGTCATTTTCTTAAGTAGCAGGCTAATAATTTTTCTTTTGTTCTATGTAATTATTTTTTTGTTTTAATAACTACTCACTACCACTAACTTATTTATTAATTAGCATGGGTGAATATACTTTTCACAAAGTGATATTTTTTCATTGAGATCAAAGCTAACAGGGCCTCCCCGGTGGCGCAGCGGTTGAGCGCTGGGTTGCGAAGCTGCCCGCGGCCTCTGCGGCGCCGGTTCGATCCCCGGCTGCTCCCCGGCCACCGGAGGAGGGTCCCACATGGCGCGCAGACCTCTCCTGCTGCCCGCTGCTCCCCTCAGCAGTGTACTTCGGTCCTTCTGCCTGCTCTGCTCCCCGCTCTGGCTCTGGTGAATTCTCTCGCCCTCCCGCGCTTCTGACTGTACCCAGTGCATGTATAAACAAACAAACAAAACAAAAACAAAATAAAAAATAAATAAATAAATAAATAAAACATGCCTCTATAAAAAAAAAAAAAAATCAAAGCTAACAAAGCCAAGGACACAACAGAGAAATCATAAAACTAACAATTCTATTATTACACAGAGTTTAGTAATGTTTCATTTGAGTTAGTCCAGTTATTAAATTACGTATGTTTTTTAATTAGCAATCAATGACCAGAAAAAGGAAAGATTTTGGAAAGACAGTTGTAAGCAGAATAAAGTTTGTGGGCCTTGAGAAAGCGAGATAAGGTTCCGTGTGTTGGGCATTCCTTTTTACTTTCTTTGTGGCGGCTTCTGGTGGTCGTTATCTCTTAACAGGCATCCGGCCTATCTAAGCTTTAGGGAGTTTGCTGTTCTCCCCCTGCGCCCGTGGTTCCTTGCCCACGCTGGACCTCAGGGACCATGGCAACAGCCATTAGCCCTGAAGGTCACTGCAGGGGGAGGTGCAGCAACTTTGGGGGATCATATTGTGACGTTCTTACTTAATGTTGTCTCCCTCTCTGATTGAGGGCAGGGGTGCTCTGTGCTTGTGGGTGCCCGGGATTTAGAAGGGCCTGACCTGGGGAGAGAGGGTCCTGCCCTGTTTTCCCCGGGCCTGGGGTGACCCTGCTAAGAGCCAGGCCTGCACAGGTTTCGTGGCCCCGTATCCCCCTAAATCACATACAGTGTTGTGGATGGTTGTGCTGGGAAGCTGAGGTCCCTGGGCCCTCAGGAGCCTTCCAGGCACATCCCTGCTCCTGGCCTTCCTGTTCTCTTGGCCTTTCTGTGTCCTCAATGGGTCATTTGTGGTGTAGTATCAAACCATCATTGATAAGAAACCTTATGAAATGTCTAATTCCAGAAATTGTGAATTATCACAGATAAAGACAATCCAGTTGCACCCAAGGTGATCCTTTCCCCACCTCATTTGCTCTGAAGCTGATTAGCTGTGCTGATTCTGAGGCCCATCCCAGATGGAATCATACATTTCCCTTGCCTCAGGGAATTTTCCTGAGCAGAAAATAGCAACAACCTGAAGTCCTTGGCTCTGGGGTCTATGTTGAAACTGAGTCCTGAATGCATAGTTCTGGGTGACCCAGAATCCCTGGGTGAGGTTCCCTTGAAAACAGACCTTCAGTGAGCACCTGCTGCCTCCTAGGTGCAACCTCTCCCACCCAGTACAAGTCTCGAACCAGGAGTTGCCAAGGCTGAACAGCACACCAGGGGGCCAGGCAGCTGGCACTGTGTTTTCCTAGGGGCTGGGGTTTCCCTGGCCAAGAGCCAGGGCAGGACAGTTTTGGTGGCCCCTTATCACCCCAGACCCCTGGTTTACAACAGAGAGGATGACCCTCAGGCCAGGGAAGGCCCGAGGGCCTGGGCTCCCAAGGAACTTAAAAGGGGTCCAGAGCAGGCAGCCTTACACCTCCCTGACAACAGCACCATGGCCTACCTCTGGGTTTTCTCCTGCTTCGCCGTCATCGGGGCCTCCTTTGGTGAGTTTCGGATGCTGGAGCCAGCAGGCCTGAGGCTGGGGAGGGATCTCAGAGCACCAGTGTCTCCCAGCCTGACTTACTTCGAAGGGATTGGTGATGTCTGGGGTCTAAGTTTCCTGGACAACACAGCACCCTAAGCCCCCTTAGCTGTGTCCTGGACCTCAAGCCCAGACACATAACCTGAAATTCCAGGGAGATACAGGGTCTTTCCAGGGGTTTCTGTGCCTTTACACCTCAAGCAGGCGCAGAAAGAACCTAGGCGGTGACCAAGGTCTGAGGCCTCAAGAAACTTGTCTGTGCTCAATCAGACAATCCAAGGGCCTTGTTTTCTTTTTCTTCAATACATCTTTTTATGATAGGGAATCAAATCTCACTTCATTAAATCATTAAGAAAATAAAAACTTATGCAATGAGGAGTTTCTGGAATCTCCAGAATATAGAATCCGATAATGTAAAGGGGTCTGTGACCTAGTCTGGTGATGGTCAGAGGGTGAAGCCCTGTGGATTGAGGTTTCTCTCATGCAAATCTAACCTCTTTGCCTGTATCTCCTGGGCAAGCTCTGCTGTGAGGTAGGCAGTGTTTGCTCCCCACATCTTGGAGAAATGAGCCTGGGAGAGTCAGAGGGGCCTGAGATTCCCATCAGGGAAGCGGGGGGCAGGGAAGCCTGATTCCTCAGCCTGTTTCAGCTCCTCTGGGTAGGGTGACCCTGATGGAGCTGCCTGTCCCTCTGCATCCCTGCAGGGTGACTTGGGAACAGCAGGCTATGTTTGTGGGATCCTCTAACCCAAGATTGGGATACCTGGGAAGTTTCTGGAAATAGGGGAGTATGGAAGTGGGTGCTGTGATGTCTGAACAACAAACCAGATTTCTGCAGAATGACTGAGACCTCAGCCCTCTCTCCATACCTCCTCCAGGCTGTGGGGTCCCGGCCATTCGTCCAGCTGTGTATGGCATACAGAGGATCGTAAATGGAAAGGATGCTCGTCCTGGCTCCTGGCCCTGGCAGGTGTCTTTGCAGGTGAGGAGAGTCTGCACCTAAGCAGGGTCACACTGTGGTGCAGCCCAATTGGGGGGCAGCTGACAGGTTGATATGGTGCTTCCTTGAGCGCTGACCACCCCTCTTCATCCAGGACCACAGGGGCCTCCACTTCTGTGGGGGCTCCCTGATCAACGAGAACTGGGTGATCACTGCTGCTCACTGTGGGGTCAGGTGAGTCCTAGGGAGTGTCCAAGAGTGGGGGAGGGGAGCAGGCACATCATCCTTCCTCATCACACCTGCTTCCTCTAGCACATCCCACCTGGTAGTGGCTGGAGTGTTTGACAAGAGCTCAGCTATGGAGAATGTCCAGATCCTGAGGATTGCTCAGGTACGCCAAGCTGAGGGGTTGGGGCTATAGCTGCTGGGGGCAGGGGCAGTGGGGAGAAGGCCCTTCGGCTGCAGAGACAGGAGGCAGCAGATGGGCCTCAGATGGGCCTCAGAGTCTCCCTTGGGCTCCCCTGGTCTATGTCCTCAGATTATTCACCAGGAAGACAATTGTCTCCTAAAACCTGCAGATCCCTGATGGATCCCAGGCCTCACCTCCTCCTCCTGGCCTCACCCACAGGTTTTCAGTCACCCCTGGTTCAACAGACGCAGCATGAACAACGATATCGCCCTGCTGAAGCTGGCCACGCCCGCCCGCTTCTCTGAGATCGTATCCCCTGTGTGCCTGCCCAGTGCTCAGGACACCTTCCCTGTGGGGTCCCTGTGTGTCACCACAGGCTGGGGCATTACCTATCCCAACAGTGAGTGACCTTGGCCTTGTCACCCAGGAGATGGGTCTGGGGTCAGGCTGCCTGAGTAGGTAGGAAGCAGAAGGCTCTGCTTTTTAAATTTTTGGAAATTCAAACTGTCATAAATCTGACCATCTCTCTATTATGCCCTCTTATATAAAAACCTGCCATCTGAATTGAAAAGAAGACTATTGATGTCCTTGAATGGTCAGGTTCTGAGACACAGGCCCTGCACTACTCACTCAAATGTATCCCATCCATGGCACCCCCACCTGTTCACTGCTCAGACCTGAGTGGACAGGGGTGTGACCATTGTGCAGACCTGCCTGGGGATCAGGCATCCAGGGTAGCTTCAGGCCCTAGAGTTCAGCCCAGTGTCCCCGCCCAGGGCTGGCTCTGCCTGACAATCTCTTCCTACTCAGTTCTCCTGCCCAGGCCAGGGCTACCCAGCTGGACCTTCCACTGGACAGCAGCCGCCAGGAAGGGGCAGCGGGAAGGAGCTCCCTGTCACAAGGAGTCTGCAGTCAGAGGGATGTCAGCCCCTTCCCTGGGGGAAAAAAGTTGCCCCTGAGCCCCCCACTTGTGGTCTGGCAGGGCCCAGACTGGGCAGGCAGGACTTGTGTCACCAACTGTGCATGCAGCAAAGTCAGCCTGGCCTGGGCTGGAATCACTGTGTCCACTGAGGCTTCTAAGCTATAAGGGGGTGCAGGACTCAGGTGCTTGTGTAGGAAGACAGAGACCACTGTCAGTTCTGTCCCCCCCAAGGATGGGCTAGAAGGATGAAGGTCCTGACTCCCTTCTGACTCTTATGTCCCTCCAGTGTACCAGGGCCCTAACAAGCTGCAGCAGGCCACCCTGCCCCTCCTGTCCACTGCCCAGTGCAGGTACTACTGGGGCAGCATGGTCACCAACCTCATGGTCTGTGCCGGGGCCAGCGGCATCTCCTCCTGCAAGGTACGGCTTCTCTCCTGCAGCCCCTCATTGATGCTTCGGTCAGCGGTCAGCGGTCAGGGTGGAGGACCCTCCTTGCCCTGAGCCCATTCCCCTCAAACTTGCCTAGAACCCGGGGAGCCAGGACTAGCACTTACACACGCCCAGTAGATGACTGGCTCTGGCCGTGCATGGGGTGCTGTCCATGGGGAGTTATTCTCACACCCTCCCCAGGAGCTAGATTTTTCAGCCCATTTACATTCCACATCCCCAGGCCCTGGAGCAGCTGCAAAATTCAGTTGTTCCTTTAGTTAGAAGTTTCTAGGTATTGTTGTATACACATTTTACTTCTTGGTAATACCTGTCTGAGCCAGGCGGGAGTGCACAAGGATCCCGGCACCCCTTTCAGACTGCAGACAGGTGCTTCTCCTCCCACAGGGTGACTCTGGCGGGCCCCTGGTCTGCCAGAAGAATGGAGCCTGGAACCTGGTGGGAGTCGTGTCCTTTGGCAGCAGCACCTGCTCCACCTACATGCCTGGCAGTTACAGCCGCGTCACCAAGCACATGCCCTGGATTCAGGAGATCCTGGCTAAAAACTAAGTCCTGTTTCCTCCCATCCCAACCTCTAGTGTCCCCAATAAAGCCTCTGTACAGAAGCCCTGACTGCTTGTGTGTCTGTGACCTGAGGGAGGTGGCTGCAGTGTCCCTGTCACCATCAAGGGGTGGCATGACCCTCCCTTTCCAGGCTGCAGAGCCCCAGCAGCCCCTGTTTCTCAGGGAGCTGAGGCCTTTGGGTCTGGTCCTCCCTGCTCAGGAGGCCCCTGGAGTAGAGTCCAGGACCACCTGCTGCAGCTCATTTCTCAGCCTGGTTTCTGCGCCTTTGGCAGCTGGGTTGTCCCAAGGAGATTTGTGGGGGGCAGGAGTGCTCCAGGCCAGGCCATGCAGTCCTCCGCCCAGCAGGGTGGGCCCTGGGACCAAGAGGGCCACCCAGGCAGGCTTGTCCCTCCCCACATGCTCCAGCACCTTTCTCTGCCTTGAGCCCCCTGCTTACCCCACCCCAGACCATCCATGCAGTCCCCACCCTTCCCGCCTCCCACCCAGGTCTGCACACTCACTCTGAACTTTCTAGCCCCACATACCAAGTGCCCATCACTCTGCTCTGGACTGTTTTCTCTGGGATTTGGCTGTTGAATCTGGAGGCTCCATTGACCCTGGCTCAGTCCCTTTAGGCTGCAGGTAGCACTGGGCCCCTGCACGGGAGGTGTCAGGACTCACAACTCTCCCTGACAAAGGTTACAACGTTGATGCCTGAGGCCTGGATCATCTGTTCTCTGAGCAATGGTGGGAACTTAATTTTAATGTGTTTCTGTGTGTTGCCTGGAATCCTTTCATGGAGATGACTCCGCAGTCAACAGCCCAGTGGTCCCTGGGTATAGAACGTGCAGGGAGAGGCTCAGCCTGTTTCCTTTACACATTTCCTTTATTAATTGAAGAAAATGAACTTGTTCCCTGTCATCTTCAAGGCACTGAATTAATTTTGTAGTTTTTTCTTGTTTTAAAAAAATTTTAAACTCCTGATCAAAACAAAGGACTCATCCTTATAGCATGATCCTTCGTGAAGCTGAACTCCGCCGGGTGACAGGTAGACACTGTCTATTTGGCTTTGGGACATTTGACGCGGCCACGTGGCTTCAGCATTTCCTTTCTATGTAGATTGACAAAATGTCATCCACAGAGTCAGCTATTTCTCCAAAATCCCCTGGTTTGTTTCAGTAGAAATGGAATTTCAAGCCCATACTTTGGGTGTCGGGGACACTCATAAATGGTATATTTGTTGTTTCTAGACCTTTCCAGTGGACACAGCCTAGAACTATTTAAAGATAAGAGTTCATAGTGGTATTTCTACTTCTAATTCAAGCCTGTGGGTGTTAACTGTAAATAGGGAGTTTGCCAGGTTTTCCATCCTACACCAAGCATCCTCATCTTTAGACTTGAGGGAATGATTGTCCTAGAATATCCGATAATAATTTATTTGCTTTCTCCTTTATTATACAAAACAGTTGCAGGTTAATTCCAACATTATCGATGTCCATATTATTAATGAAAGCAAGTAAAATTATTTTCCTCTCCTCATTTTAAAATAGTTTTTTCTCCTCCACACAGCGCCCTGACATGTCTGTGCTCCCTCCTGCGTCTCGCTGGCTCAGGCCCTTGGGTGTCTGAGGTCAGACCTGTCCTCGTGTCCGTGTCTCTGTGGCCCGTGGGAGCCTGACGCTCCTCCTCTGTGCGTGTCTCAGGAAAGGCCACGGGGTCTTGTCATGTTGACCACTCATAGCACTACTTTGAGAAAATATTGAAGATCTATTCTCAAATGCTTGTCAGAATCTTGCCGTGTTTGCTGTTCAGTTTTAGATTCTTAACCCTTGTCACATCTCTGATTTGCAAATATTTCTTTTGTTGTCTGTCTTAGCACTTCCTTGATAATATCAGTTCATGCCTAGAAGGTTTAAATGTTGCTGTGTCCGTGTTATTTTTAGTCACTTGTGCTTTGGTGTCGTAGCCAACTCTGACAGGAATCGCTTCCAAAGGGAGATCACGCTGGGTGGTAGTGAGCTCAGCCATATTAGGTCTTCCTGTCCGTGGAAATGGAAGTTTTCCATCCCTTTATTACTTACACTTTCATTTTTTTACATTAAATTATTTGCATTGGGTAACATGGTTAACAACACTGTCTATCTTTTAGGGCTGTAGCTTCATGCCGCCTCACTGGAATCTAACCACCTGTAGCAACAGGAAGGCCAGAGCAGGATCTCTATGACCCGAGCAGACGGGGTAAAGGAGAGAGAGAGCCCTGGAGTTCTCAGTAGCTTTTCAGGCTTTTATTGGGATTTACCAGGTACATGGCTGGCAGGTCTCCCAGCCCCCAGCAAGTCTTCACTCTCTCTGGGCTCTCTGGCCTTCTCTCATGGCCTTTCTTCTCTCCTGTTCTCTTCCCATCTCTCTTTGTTCTGCTGGCGTCCCTGTGACACCGCCCTTATAAGCCCAGTCTCTCATCTGAGGTGTATCCACCTACGATGCCCACGCACCACTCCAGGAGCCGGCCATCAGGCATGCATTCAGGACTGCAGGGATCCATCATCAATCCTATACCACCCCTCTTTTTCATCTTACCCTACACCACCCCTTCCTACTGCAAAGCCCCAATATTTCTCCACCCCCGTCCATTGCCCGAATTCCTTTATTCCCAAGCCACTGTCCTCTCTAGTATGCAAATATGATCCCCTCCTCTCAAACATCTACTGTCCTTAATAGTTTCACACCACAGTCATGTAAAACTTATGAAAGCAGACCTCAAATAGGGGACCCATGTACCTCCCAAGGGGCCTGGCTGACCAGCCAGCAGAGGGCAGGACCAGGTAAGTGTCTGGGCCTGTAGGCCGCGGGCTGATGGGGACAGAACAGGACAATGAATGTGGGAGCATGGAGGACTCCGGAGCAGAGCCTGTGTGGCTCCTAGAAGCAGGGAGAACTGGTCTCCCCCTGACAGGGAGGAAGGCAGAGCCTGAGCGGGAATCACAGGAGGGGTGAGGAGCTCAGGTGTTCTCAGGTGATCAGGCCCTGTGTGAGGGCAGGAGCCCCCCAGAGGCTGGACCAGGCACCCTGAAGATGCCTCGTCCCCCAGGGCAGGAGGGATGCTGAGCAGGAGCAAGAGGCTCCTTTCCTGGACACTGGGGGTGGGAACAGCTGTGGGGGACAGTGTGCTGGACCATGGAGAGGGCACCAGGTAGACACAGGTACCATCAGGAGGGGCAGGGCCTCAAGAGTGAGACTTCATTCCTGGGGCCTAACAATCTTGGGCACAATACAGGTGCCTCACAGAGACCCCAATCTGTGCCATGCCAGGAAATCAAGGCTATAAACCAGAAGTCTTGTCACCTCAATAAAAAAACAGGCATTCTGGGCACCCCAAATTAGAGTTGGGCCTCCTTGGCCTCCAGGTGAGTTCATGTGCCTGCTTTATTGCTACACGGGCCCCTCGTGTTCTCCCTCAGAAACTCATTCCCCTCGATGGGAGGCACCTGCTGACAGGGCCCTCTGCAAATTGATCATTGGCTTCCGGGGCAGGAGCTGGTCCCTCAGCACCCACAAAGCAGAGCACTTACCCCGGGCAGGGATTCTCAAGCTGGGATCCTCAACCCCTGAAGAAACAGCCACTTCTTAGCAAGGTAAATTATCCTCCTCACCCCACACCTGACTCATGACACTAGGAAAGTGAGGCCCAGCGCTGTTTGAAAGCAGCTTCTGGGCAATTCAGATGCCACTCAGGGTAAGAGCCCATGAGCTGGAGTGAGAACACAGTGGCCTCTCAGGAGGATGGGCCCTGAGGGGGCCAAAGACAGATGTGTCGTTTCACCTGTGGCCACCAGGGGATGGTGTTAACCCAAAAGCTTCTTTCAGGTCAGGGGCAGCCCAGGGGAGCCTCTGAGCCCTCTGGAACCTGCTGGCAGGCAGGACAAGGCGCACTGCCTTGGAACATGCTGGAAGAGGGGGCTGCAGCGTGGCTAGCCCCTAGGTTCAGGACAGCAGGTTACATCCTTTCTCCATCCCCAAACCTTCGGGCTTCCCAGCCACTCAAGGCTGGTTTGTCTTCCGAGGAAATTTCTGCTCCCTTCATTGATAGGTCCATCGATCCTCGCAGTATTTCTTGCTCTGTTTCTCACTTATTAATCCAGAACCTTAGGCCACTGATCCTTCCCTTGCCCATGAAAGCGTTTCTGTTTATCGATGTCCTTGCTGAGTTAGCAGCTTCCCGCACATGTTGACGGGAGGTGTTTTTAGGTCCTTAACTTCAACATCTTCATACTTTCCCAAGTGATTTCCTCTTTATCCATAGTTTATTTTGAGCTTAATTTACAAATATATCATGTTTTTCTATTTTCTTATCTGTGCCTGTCTTGGGCTACTCACCAGGATCCACCTTGAGCCCCCAGGAAAGCCTCTTAAGAGCCAGTATAGTTGGAAAGGACCTTGAAGGTTTTGTGAAAGGTTTTGTGAAGATTGTAAGTCACCACCATCAACAACATTCAGGAGACTAGAAATACAGCAATGTTTTTCCTCATAGGACCCGAGGAGACAGGGCAGGCTGTGGGCACAAGTGATGTGGGGTGGGGTGTTCCACGGGAACCCCTAAAATTCTGCCTTCTTAATGTTGAGGGTGAGGTGGTAAAGTCATGGGATTCTTCCTTGTTGAATTTAAAACATAAGCTAGGATGGATGGCGCTGGAAGGGATGATGCTCAGCGAAATAAGCCAAAAAGAAAAAGAAAAATACCGGATGGTCTCACTCATAGCAGGAATCTAGAAAACTTAAATAAGGGACCAGGAAAATGAATAACTATAAGAAAGTGAAAATCAAAATCAACAAAAAACTATGAACTAGAGACACTTTTAGGGGGGCGGGGGTGGGAGGGGAGGGATTGGGCTCAGAATGGGGGGGCTGCAATTGTATGGGGAATATAACAATAAAATTTATAAAAAAAAAATAAAATAAAATAAAATTTAAAAAAAAAAATAAAAAAAAAAAAAAACATAAGCTAGGAATAGAATAGCATTGCCCAAAGGAAAAAGACGTGGACAGAAGGAAACTTTCCAAAGTCCCTGTTCTGGAAAATAGAGGGAACTTGACAAGTAGGGGCTGGATCTCATTGACTCCTTGCCTGGGGGGTGACTATTCCCCACAGCTGTCTGTGCAGCACATGCCTGGACAGTCAGCTGAAATCAGGCCCTCGGCTGACAAAATGCCCAATCAGGGGCTTACCCTGCCGTCCCCTGTGACACAGGGACCTGGTCATGTGGGGCCTTCACAGCCTGGGGAGCAGGTCGGGTCTATCAAGGCACATCTCAGTAGGGTGAGAGCAGCCCATCCCATAATAATACACAGCAGCAGCCTCATCCAGGCCGTAAGCATCGCCCCAACTGAAGACCCCAGGCCTGGAGGTAGATGAGCGATGGAGAGACCCTTGTATTCTAACATGTGGTTCCTTGGTGGCTGCTTCTCCCTCTGGGGTGCAGGGAGGTCAGTGTTGTATGGATGTGTCTGTCCTGGGTGTCATCTCCAGGGAGGAGGCCGGGGCATATCCAGCAGTGAACTCCTAGGGGGACCATGTCGTTTGAGATGGTCTCCACCCCAGTGAGTAGTGGGGCTTGCCTGGTGGCGCAGTCTTCGAAAGGTGCCACTTCCCTGAGACTGGCACTCCCTTGTCTTAATGCAATTGGGCTCCTGACTCAGATGAAGTGTAGGCCTGAGGGAACTGCAGGCATCCCCGGGAAGGGCTACTTCTCTGTTAGGGACTCTCTCGGTGCTCAGGGCTTAGCTGGCACCTCAGGCCCCACGGGCCCCTGCAAGCACCTGGGATCCTGGGCCCCTGTACAGCCTGGGCTGAGGGGTCTCTCAGGGAGACTAATGAGCATCCTGGCACCCACCTGTGCGGGCAGAGGACACGTGTGGGCGCATAGGCCCGGTGCCAGGTGGGTTTGTGTTGGGCAGGTACAGCGCCAGCCAGTGGCAATATTTGAGGGACAGAAAGCAGGGGCAGGGGGTGTCACTTGGATGGGGCATCCTGAGGGCACTGCCTGTGAAGGGATCAACCCCTTTGCCAGGACTCGGTGTCTTGCAGGCCTGAGCCCTTCCCACAGAGCTCTGGGTCCTTCCCTGCTGCCCCACAGTGCAGCTGTGCTGCGCTGTCCAGATTGTCTGTGGTGGTGTTGGGGGGAGGTGCTTCCTCCCCGGCCCTCCAGGTGCACAGGCTGCAAATAAACTGACACAGGAGCCCAGTGGGAGAAGAGGGAGGTCCCCACAAACACACAGGCTAGACAGGACCCACTTCTGGTCATGGCAGAGTTGCTGCGGAGTCTCTAGAATGGGGCAAACCTCCAGGAGGGAAACAGAACATGGGAGGTCGTGCAGGGGCCTGTTTACTCAGGCACCTGCCTGGGGATAAGGCTGAAGGCCCTGCCCCTCCAGACCACTGGGGAATCTTGCTTTTAGGAACATAATTGAGCAAAACATCCTCTTGGATCTTGTCTCTTATCAGCCTCCCCTTAGGCATGACCCTGCCTCCCTGCTGACCTCCTCTGAGCTCTCTCCCCAAGCTATTTTCTCTGAATATGATAACAGGACTTGGTCCACAGTCAGTTTCTCCTGCTTGGACACCTACAGGGTGCCACTGGCTGGTCGCAAGGGGATGATTTCTACTTCCTGCTATGTGGTCCCCAGCTCAGAGGCCGGTGCCTGTGGGTGAAGCGACATAAATAACCCTGTTGTGGTTCTTTATGTCTTCAGATGCTTTTGTAAGAAGATGGAGGCTGACAGGCCAGACAAAGGTGTTTGCTCCCCCAGCCCCTTCAGCAGACACTTGTTCTAATGGCAGTGCACACAGCTCTGGGTCAGGATCTTTCTCGATACACTCTCCCTGTAGCAGGTGGAGCACCAGCCACGGGGACCTAACATGATGCAGACAGAAGGGGAGAAGCCCTGTGCCGGGTTGGCCTGTACTTGCTTCCATGAGTTTGAGTTGTGCTGCTGAGGGCTGCATGGGGTCCTTGTGTGACAGGAGGGGGTGTGGCAGTGGGAGAGCTGCGACAGTGACTGTGCTCCTGTCACAGAGAGATGACAGTGCTCCCTGTGGGCAGTCAGGACAGGTGATGGAGGGTACGAGTCGAAAAGTTGGAAAGGAGGCACCACAAGACCAGAAACCTGGCTCATGCATGACCAGGAGCAGGAGGTGGGGGTAGAAGTGATTACCAGAGTCGTTAAACCAGCTATAGAAATGAAAAATCCTTAGGTGCCAACTTCTACAATTATGGGACTGCTGCAGAGAGTATCATGAGGTGCAAAGCGAAGGGATGAGGAGATGGAGGGCTAGTGTAGAATCTCTGCTCCTTTTCAAATTCTGCAGAGTATTCAAGATAAATCAAAAATAAAAACTCCACAAAGGAATGAGCCTTCCCAGGCTGCAGAAGCCTGTGTCAGGGCAATGTCTGCACTCGCCGGGAGCAGCAGCCCTTCTGCCCGCCTGTGACCTGTGACCTAGCAGCGGCTTCTCTTCACTGACCCCCCTGTGCAAAGCCGCAGAGGCAGCTCCTCCCCAGGCTGCCGCCCGCCACCTTGCAGGTGGAGGGCACATGAAATCTATCAGGCTTTCACATCATTGGCCCCTGTGGCTATCACCTGCAGCCTTGATGGTGTTAACGTAGAAGGCGTGGGGCACGCGTTCCTGACTATGGACACCTGAGCGTGGGTGTGTGCATGTGCAAGTGTGCACGCCTGTGCCTGTGAGGAAAGGGATAAAAGGGCAGCATCACCCTGGGGAAAGGAGTTCCTGTCTCCCTGCTGGCTGGTTTCTCCTGCTTCCCATTAAAACCTGTGACAATGATGCCAAGGGCTCCAAAATTCTCCTTCATATTGCTAGATGGCAGACCTAGCTGGCCTGGAATGTTGCAAAATAAAAGCCTCTCTTTCGGGGCCGCTCTTTCTGACCGCTTGTGTCTGTGCAAGCATTCTTTACCCTTCCCTCCCTTTTATAATAAACCTGCCCTTTCCGATCTAACTAATGCCTCTTGTGGAGAAACGCCTGAGAAACGCCGCGTGCCGCTGACCGGGGAGCTCTGGTGAAACTTTTCCAAGTTAACTCAAGGATCCCACTCTCTGAGCCCAACACCTCCAAAACCAACTTCACAGGGACTAGTTTGGAGGAGGGTTGTCGGGCCCAAAGCAAGTGCCTGAAGTGAAAAACTAGCTCACAAATATGCAGGCTTAGTTCTCATCCCTTGCACCCTCACTGTGAAGGGAAGTCCCCAGGCCTACAGGCCTCTTCACCAGGAGGGCAATTTCACAACAGGCCCAGAGCCAGTCCCTTCAGCCTGCTCCTATTCTGGAAAATTCCCTGAATCAAGGGAAAGAAAAAGGTTTGTTTCCCTGTTTGGAATGGGGGAAGGAGAAGAATTACAAATGTCACTACTGCAGTAAATGTCCTGATGATAATAGGGGTCTCCCTATTATGCTCAAGCTGGGTGACACTCAATTGGGACACCCCTGGTATTAAATATCCCTGTATTTATTTATTTTCTGTAATGAACCTGGTCTGCATTATCTCATAATAGCAAAAAAAATTTTTTCCACTTAAAAGAAAACCCCTATACTTACTGTCAAGTAGACTAAAATTTACTAAAATTTTTTTTTAAGATTTATTTATTTATACAAGCACTGGGTACAGTCAGAAGCGCGGGAGGGTGAGAGAATTCACCAGCGCCAGAGCGGGGAGCAGAGCAGGCAGAAGGACCGAAGTACACTGCTGAGGGGAGCAGCGGGCGGCAGGAGAGGTCTGCGCGCCATGTGGGACCCTCCTCCGGTGGCCGGGGAGCAGCCGGGGATCGAACCGGCGCTGCAGAGGCTGCGGGCAGCTTCGCAACCCAGCGCTCAACCGCTGCGCCACCGGGGAGGCCCTACTAAAATTTTTATACATATTTGTCTGCCGCAGACCAGTACAGCAGTAGACGATGAGGCCACCTCAGGGTTGAGAGAAGCGTGCAGGGTGGTCAGGGAGTCGGCGAAAGAAATGACAAACAGACACACTTCAAGAGTGAAAATCTGAGTGTAATTTTCTTTAAGTTTGTGACTAGTATATATATGTTTTCTAAAAGCACAGGAATGAATATCAAAGAAATTAGCTTGCTCGCTGGCTCAGTCTATCACTATCAGGGAGGTGATCTACATAACAAGCAATGACCATTATAGAAGAAGGAAGTTTAGAAAGACAAATAAGGGATTAAAGTTTGTAGTTCTAGAAAGAGGGACAAGATTTTTAGCATTCTTGTAGTGGTTCTTGGTGGTCGTTGTCTTTTGATAAGCTTCTGCCTTTTCAGGGAACTTCTGCTGCACTTCCTCTGCTTCAAGCTGTTCTCTCCCCGCGCGCTGGGCACCAGCCGGATCTAGGGACCGTGGCGAAAGCCATTCCTAAAGATCACTGCGGGGAGAGGTGCAGCAGGTAGGGTTTTGCTGTTCTCCCCCTGCGCGCTGGTTGCCCAGCCGGACCTAGGGACGGTTAGCCCTAAAGGTCACTGCAGGGGGAGGTGCAGCATTTGTCTCCGTTGTGGAAGGTGAGAGGCAGCATTGTTCCTCACCTCTTGGGACTTCACGTTCAAGGAGTTATATTTCTTCATTTCACCTTCAAGTCTCAACTTCTTTTTTGAGCTCCACTTAAACCTCAATGTCATTCATCTGAGGTCCCACAGACAGATTTAAATTCACCAACTCCCCTCACAGGCTCTGCCCCTCCTGTGCTCTAGCGCCTTCCTCTCTGCTGTGACTTCACTGTCCCTCAGCTGACAGCTCCCTCCCACCCAACGGGGGCTGCTCATCTCCATGTCCCTGAGGACCATCCTTCCCTGGGGGCTGCACTGGGGGCTCCATGGATGACACAGGCTGGAAGCGACAGCAGGATGGGGAGAGGCAGAGGGAGCAGAGGGACAGATCCATGGTTCCTGCCTATCCAGGTGCACCAGTCTCCCCAAATCCTCAATGTCCCACCTCAGGAGCTGCTCCCGGGGTCACTGTCCTGAGTTCAGGGAGCCACCTGCTCCCTCTGACCTGCTTCTCCCAGGTGAGCACAGGCCCAGGCCTTGGGAGAAGATTCAGTTCTCCCGGGGGTCTCTCCCCAGGGAGCCCCGACACTGACTGCAGCAGCCCCTCCCACTTGGGGGGACCTGTCACGTGATGTTCTTGTGAGTGTCTCTCTCACTGCTCTGGAATACAGGGCAGGGGTGCTCTGTGCTTGTGGGTGTCTGGGAACTAGAAGGGACATGACCTGGGGAGAGAGGGTCCTTCCCAGGAGGCTGAGGTCCTGTGGCCCCACCTAGGGCAGGAGCCTCCCGGGCACATCCCTCCTCCTGGCCTTCCTGTGCTCGCCTCTGTGTTCCTGACATCAGCCCTGAGCTTTCTGTGTCCTCACTGGTTCGTATATGGTGTGGGCCAAATCCTCATTGATTAGCAACTCAACAGAGATGTAATAGCTGGCTTCATACACTGTGAATTAGCAGAGGGAAAGAATTTGGTTGCTCCCAAGGCCATTCCACCTGGTCCTCAAGTGCTCAGAAACTGCCCTTTCTATGCTGGTACTGATTCCACCCCAGCAGGAACCAGAGCCTCTTCCCTTGTGTTGTGGATTTTCCTTGCTTGCCTCAGGGAGTTTCCTGAGCAGATAGAGAAGCAGCCTGAAGTCCTGGGATCTGTGGCCTGTGTCGAAATTCAGCTCCTGGGTGCTCAGCTCTGGGTGCCCAGAACACCTCAATGAGATTCCCCTTTTATAAAGTCTTTGCTGAGCACCAGCTGCCTCCATGATGGAGTCAGGATCCCCTCAAGGGTGACCAGCTGGGTTCTTTGATCCAGGAGTTACCAGCTGACAGGTGTCTGTGAGCCTGGGGTGTCCCAGCCTGAAGCACCAGGCCTGGACATGTTTGGCGGCTCGTGATCATCCTAGATCCTTAGATGACAACTGGGAGGAAGGCCTCAGGTCAGCGAGGCCCAGAGGCCCAGTGGGGGAGTAAGGAATCCCAGGATATTAAAAGGAGCCCCAGAACAGGCAGCCCCACTGCTCTCCCCCTGCACCGCTATGGCCTTCCTCTGGCTTCTCTCCTGCATCACCCTCGTCGGGGCCGCCTTTGGTGAGTGTGGTAGGGTCTGAGGGACCAGCCATGCCTGGGAGAGACTGGGGAGGAGGACTCAGCCTGGCCCCATCACAAGGGACTCAGTTTGGGGAGGACCAGGCACCAGGTGAGGGGAGCTCTGAGTTCCCTCCCTGCACACTGGGCTTCAGGACCAGACAGGCAACCTGAATTTGCAGGAGGAGAGAGAGGGGTGCTTCTAGGGCTTTCTGAGCCCTCAACGCTCTGCCAGGCCTCAGTAAGAAGCATCTGGGCTCCTCAGAGAACAGAGGCCCTAGAGGAGGCTCATGTGGGGTTGTGGGCACAAGGGCTGTGAGGGGTTTATTTGTGCCAGGCACTTACTCAGTGCTTTAGTGTCTGTTATAATAATAATAATAGTAATAATAATAATAGTACAACCATGTATCTTTCTCAGGATTTAGCAAATATCACCTCTCCCTATTTGCTGTAGGGATTCTCTGACACCCACACTGGGCTCAGCAGCTCCCTGCTCCCCCCTCCCCTGGGAAGGGGCCTCTGCTGAGCCCCTGCCTGTCACTTCTGTGCAGCTTCACACACTCACTCCCTGTGTATAACCAGAACCAGGGCTCAGTGGGGGAAGCTCCTCCCTGTATTTCCTGCCCGTCCCTGTCACACCTGCTAGCCCCACTCCTGTGGCTCCACCAGCACAGGGGACCCAGCCCCCCACTCCATTACAATGAAGCCTCTGCAGGGTGAGGCCCTCACAGCTTCTGCTAGAGGTTTTATTCTAATTACAAGGAGGACAACTTATTTGGATCACTACCATGTGGAGGTGACCGGGCCATGTTCCTGTCCCCAGGGGCAGGGGCAGGTGCTGCCTGGAGCAAGGCCTGGGGGACCCCGGGGATAGCCTGGCTGGTGGGAGGGGCTGGGCCTGCCCCCCTTTCTTCCTGTGGCCAAGTTCTCACACCCCTGGGAGCTGCTGAGGATCCTGTGTCCTGACCCAGCAAATGTGTCTGCACATGTCAAGAGCCCTGCGTGTCCTCCTTGCTCTGGACAATCTTGTCCTCTGTTTTCTATTTCTTCCTTGTGACTTTTATGGTGGGGAGTCACCGTCCTGTTACGGTGTGGTAACTGTAAACTTCATGCAATGAAGAGTTGCTGAAACGTCCAGAATAGACAATACCCTGTGGATTTGGGAGACTCTGAATTTAATTCCACACATCCTGCCCAACCAGTCTCTCTGGCGTGCATTGCCTGTAAGGTTGAGAGTGTTTGCTCCCTGTTTCTTGGAGAAATGAGCCTGGGAGAATCAGAGAGCATTGAAGTCTCCAGCAGGGAAGTGGGGGACAGGGAAACCTGACATTCAGCCTGTTTCTGCTCCTCTGGGTAGGGTGACCCTGATGGAGCTGCCTGTCCCTCTGCATCCCTGCAGGGTGACTGGGAACAGCGGGCTATGTTTGTGGATCTTCCAACCTGAGATTGGGGTGCCTGGGAGTTTCTGGGAATAGGGGAGTATGGAAGTGGGTGCTGTGATGTCTGAACTACAAACCAGATTTCTGCAGAATGACTGAGACCTCAGCCCTCTCTCCATACCTCCTCCAGGCTGTGGGGTCCCGGCCATTCGTCCAGCTGTGTATGGCATACAGAGGATCGTAAATGGAAAGGATGCTCGTCCTGGCTCCTGGCCCTGGCAGGTGTCTTTGCAGGTGAGGAGAGCCTTCACCTGAGCAGGATCACACTGGGGTGCAGGCCAAGTTGGAATGGGGTGGTGCAGCTGAACGGTTGGTATGGTATTCCCTCGAGCGCTGACCACTCCTCTTCCTCCAGGACCGCAATGGCCTCCACTTCTGTGGGGGCTCCCTGATCAACCAGAAATGGGTGGTCACTGCTGCTCACTGTGGGGTCAGGTGAGTCCCAGGGAGGGTCCAAGAGTGGGGGAGGGGAGCAGGCACATCATCCTTCCTCACCCCACCTGCTGCTTCTAGCACATCCCACCTGGTTGTCGCTGGAGTGTTTGACAAGGGATCAAAGAAGGAGAATGTCCAGGTCCTGAGGATTGCTCAGGTACGCCAAGCTGAGGGGTTGGGGCTATAGCTGCTGGGGGCAGGGGCAGTGGGGAGAAGGCCCTTCGGCTGCAGAGACAGGAGGCAGCAGATGGGCCTCAGAGTCTCCCTTGGGCTCCCCCGGTTTGTGCTCTGGTTGTCACTGGGAAAACAGCCATCTCCTAAAACCTGCAGATTCTTTATGGATCCCAGGCCTCACCCCCTCCTCCTGGCCTCACTCACAGGTTTTCAGGCACCCCAACTACAACACTATCACCCTCAACAACGACATCACCCTCCTGAAGCTGGCCACGCCGGCCCGCTTCTCTAAGATCGTGTTTCCCGTGTGCCTGCCCAGCGCTGAGGACACTTTCCCTGCCGGGGCCCTGTGTGTCACCACGGGCTGGGGCAGGACCAGTTCCCATGGTGAGTGGCCGTGGCCTTGTCACCCAGGATGTGGGTCTTGTCTACCTAAACAGCAGTTGGGACCCATGTGGCTCTGCTCTTTGGTTCTGTGGAAATTCAAACAGTATCATAAATGTGTCCACTATTTTATTTATAACTGGCTTAATGGAAACCGACCCATCAGGGACATGAGGTCCATGATGTCCTTGAATGGTCAGGTTCTCTAGACACAGCTCAGTCCCAGCAGGCCCCGCCCCACTCACCACCTGCACCTGTCCACAGTGACCCCAGCAGCGTTGGAATGCCCCCCAAGCCTCAGGGATTGGTTTTGGGGCCTCTTTCCAGACCCGGCTGGGATTCAAGTATCCAGGATGTAGTCAGGACTCTGAGAGTCCAGCCTATTGTCCCCTCCCCAGGGCTGGCTCTGCCTGATTGTCTCCTCCGGCATCCAGCCCAGGCCAGGGCTACCAGGCTGGTCCTTCCACAGGACAGAAGACACCAGAAAGGGGCCGTGGGGAGGGAGCTCTCTGTCACCCCCAGATGGGGTCTCCAGGAGTCAGAAGGATTTAAGGGAGAAGATGCTGCTGCTTGCCCTTCAAACCCAGCTGGGCAGGCAGGGGGTGTTCAACCACTGTGCTTGGAGCAAATTCCACCTGGGGTGGAAGCATAAGGACTGGGTACCACTGAGGTATAAATGGGTACAGGCCTTGGGTTCTAGCAGCCTCCTGATATTGATGGAAGAGGAGGACGAGGGACAGCAGCAATCATGGGTCTTGTCCACTCCTCTAAGGATCATTTGGGAGGCTGAGGGGCTTACTCCTCCTGGGATTTTTGTTGTTCCAGGCGCGGGCTCCAACAAACTGCAGCAGGGCACCATGCCTCTCCTGTCCGATGCCCAGTGCGTCAAACTCTGGGGCAGCAAGATCACCGACGCCATGGTCTGTGCAGGCGGCAAAGGTGTCAGCTCCTGCGTGGTATGGCCCCTTAACCCTGGGTCACCCCTCCGCAATCATGGTAGAGGCCTTTCCTTGCCCCATGATCCTTTACCCTCAACCCTTGCCCTGTGTCCGCAGAGCCAGGTCCCAGTAGATGCCTGGCTCTGGCCCGGCTTGGGGGTGCCATTCAGAAGATTTGCTCTCACTTGCACTCCTGGGCTATATTTCCCAGTGTGTTTACAGACCACAGCCATGGGCCCCTGGGAGCAGGTGCAAAACTGGGTGGCATTTGATAAGATGGATGTTACTAGGTATCGCTGTGCATACATTTTGTTTCTTAGAATAACTGTTGAGCCAGGAAGGGGTGCACAAGGATCCCGGCACCCCTTTCAGACTGCAGACAGGTGCTTCTCCTCCCACAGGGCGACTCTGGCGGGCCCCTGGTCTGCCAGAAGAATGGAGCCTGGAACCTGGTGGGAGTCGTGTCCTTTGGCAGCAGCACCTGCTCCACCTACATACCTGGCAGTTACAGCCGCGTCACCAAGCACATGCCCTGGATTCAGGAGATCCTGGCTAAAAACTAAGTCCTGTTTCCTCCCATCCCAACCTCTAGTGTCCCCAATAAAGCCTCTGTACAGAAGCCCTGACTGCTTGTGTGTCTGTGACCTGGGGGTGGTGGCTGCAGTGTCCCTGTCACCCACCAGGGGGCGGCGTGACCCTCCCTTTCCAGGCTGCAGAGCCCCAGCAGCCCCTGTTTCTCAGGGAGCTGAGGCCTTTGGGTCTGGTCCTCCCTGCTCAGGAGGCCCCGGGAGTAGAGTCCAGGACCACCTGCTGCAGCCTCATTTCTCAGCCTGGTCTGCTCCTTTGGCTGCTGGGTTGGCCCATGGAGCTTTGTGGAAGGCAGGAGTGCTCAGCCAGGTCATGCAGTCCTCTCCCAGCAGGGTCGGCCCTGGGACCAAGAGGGCCACCCAAGCAGGCCTGTCCCTCCCCACATGCTCCAGACACCTTTCTCTGCCTTGAGTCCCATGAACCCCCCACCCCAGACCATCCATGCAGTCTCCACCCTTCCTGCCTCCCACCCAGGTCTGCACACACTCACTCTGCACTGAGTAGCTGGGAATATCTCTTTCTAGCCCCACATACCAAGTGCCCATCACTCTGCTCTGGGCTGTTTTCTCTGGGATTTGGTTGTTGAATCCGGAGGCTCCATTGACTCTGGCTCAGTCCCTTTAGGCTGCAGGTAGCACTGGGCCCCTGCACGGGAGGTGTCAGGACTCACAACTCTCCCTTGGCAAAGGTAACAACGTTGATGCCTGAGGCCTGGGCATCTGTTCTCTGTTTGTACAATGGTGGGAACTTAACTTTAATGTTTTTCTGTGTGTTTCCTGGAATCCTTTCATGGAGATGACTCCACAGTCAACAGCCCAGTGGTCCCTGGGTATAGAACGTGCAGGGGAGAGGCTCAGCCTGTTTCCTTTACACATTTCCTTTAGTAATTGAAGAAAATGAACTTGTTCCCTGTCCTCCTTCAAGGTACCGAATTAATTTTGTGTTGTATTTTCTTTTAGAAATATTTTAAACTCCTAGATCAAAACAACGGTTTCCACCTCTTTTAATCATTATTCTTCATGAAACTGAAATTTCTCCCCTTTCACAGGTAGGAACTGTCTGGTTGGCTCTGGACTTTTTTTTAAAGAATTATTTATGCATACAAGAACTGGGGTACAGGCCAGAGATGCAGGGGGTAAGAGGATTCACCAGCAACAGAGCAGGGAGCAGAACAGGCAGATCGACTGAAATACACTGCTGAGGGGAGCAGCTGGCGAGACAGGAGAGGTCTGCTGCACCATGTGGGTTGCTCCCTGTCCAGGGATCAAACCCATGAGGCAGTGGCTGGTGACAGCTTGACAGCACTGTGTCCTTAACCCCTGCACCTCCAGGGAGGCCCAACCCTAGAATCTGTCATTTTTCAAAAATCCCCAGTTTTCTTTGAGTAGAAAAGGAATTTCAAGCCCAACTCTGGGTGTACAGGACACTCATAAATGGTATATTGGTTTATTACAGACCTTTTCTGTGGACGCAGCCTAGAATTACTGAAAGATAAATTTTAAGATCACAAGTCTCAAGAGTTCATAGTGATATTTCTACTTCTAAGTCAAGGCTGTGCGTGTTACTTATAAATAGGGACCTCTGCCAGGTTGTCCATACCACACCAAGCATCCTCATTCTTTAGGCTCATCCCTCCCCATGCTCGAGGCACCCTTCTCTGCCTTGAGTCCCCTGCACCCCCCTACCCAGAACATCCATGCTGTCTCCACCCTTCCCTGCCTCTCATCTCCCTTGCTCAGAGGGCAAACAGCAGGGCTGCTTTTCCATTGGCTGCTGCAGGTAGTGCTGGCCTGGAGAGCTGGGAGTCCCTGGAGAAGAGGGAGTCCTGGGTCAGAGGGAGTTGGGAGCAGACCAAGGATTGGCAGGATCAAGTTCCAGGGACAGGCCTGGCTTTATGGTGGCTTTGGAGGGGAGGGGGCTGGCGGGTACAGACCACACAGTCAGGTGACCGCGGGGAGTGGTTAAGAGCCCATGAGCTGGAGTGAGAACACAGTGGCCTCTCAGGAGGATGGGCCCTGAAGGGGCCAAAGAGAGATGTGTCGTTTCACCTGTGGCCACCAGGGGATGGTGTTAACCCAAAAGCTTCTTTCAGGTCAGGGGCAGCCCAGGGGAGCCTCTGAGCCCTCTGGAACCTGCTGGCAGGCAGGACAAGGAGCACAGCCTTGGAACATGCTGGAAGAGGGGGCTGCAGTGTGGCTAGGCCCTAGGTTCAATACAGCAGGTTACATCCTTCCTCCATCCCAAAACCTCCTGCTCCCCAGCCCCTCAAGGCTGGTTTGTCTTCTGAGGAAACGTCTGCTCCCTTCATCCCTAGGTCCATCGATCCTCACGGTATTTCTTTGCTCTGTTTCTCACTTATTAATCCAGAACCGTAGGCCAGCGATCCTTCCCTTGCCCGTGAAAGCATTTCTGTTTATCAATGTCCTTGCTGAGTTAGCAGCTTCCTGCACATGTTGACGGGAGGTGTTGTCATGAGGGAAAACAGAACAAGGGAGGTTGATATGGCTAATAACACTTGGTCCACAGTCAGTTTCTCCTGCTTGGGCACCCAGGAGCATTTACTGAAATAAAGACTAAGAGGAGCGGTGGGTGAGACAGGAGGGCCTGCAGCACAGAGTGAGGGCCCTGGGCCTATGACACCCCAGGCATCTGGCCGGTGGGGAGACTAGTCTTGGGCACGTCCTGATGATGCTCTGAATGAGCAGAGAGGATCCTCAGCTTCATGTCCCGGTTCCACGGGGTCCCATCCACTCCCTTTATCCATTCAAGCCTCCCCAACTTGCCTGCTGGGCAAGGAACAGGGGCCTAGATTTTAATTTTGGTAATGATACTGATGTCGTTTTTGGCATGTTGGGCTTGGGGAGTCGGGTCCCTGAGTTAACTCTGGGAAAAGTCTCACCAGCTCTCCCTTTTCAGCAGCACCCAGCGAGATTCCCAGGCCAGTCTCTCCACAATACAGAGACATTCGCTGTATATAAAGGCAGGCTAATTACAAAAGGAAGAGAGGAATAAAGGACACTTGTGTAGACAAAAGGCGGGCAGAGAAAGCTGCCCCTGAAAGGTACAGGTTATTTTAAAAGTCATTTAAAATAACAGGCTAAGAGGCCTGTGTGGTCACGGGCAGCAGCCAGGGGAGGAGGGGTGACTCTGTCCTTTGCACAGGGAGAAGGTCAGTGAAGAGAAGCCGCATCTAGGTCACAGTCACAGGCAGGCAGAAGGGCTGCTGCCCCGGACCAGTGCAGACATTGCCCTGATAGAGCCTTCTGCAGTCTGGGAGGGCTCATTCCTTTGTGGAGTTGCTGACCTCTGTTTCTTTTGAGTAACTGATGAATTTGAAAAGGATGACCCGAGGCACCATGATCCTGTCTGGGCTGCAGACACATGGACGGGGACAGAGGGCAGCTTGGTGTGTCTATGGAATCAGCCTAGAGGGTCCCCGGGCATATTCCAGATGCTTCTCTGTCTGTCCTCTCTGGGGCCTCCAGCTCCAGTCGGTGTGTCCACGTCAGCCTCTCCCTGGTGCCCATGCCATGTAGGTCAGACGCTCCCTGTCCACGACCACTGTCCCTCCTCACTAGCCAGTGCTGCCCTCTGGCCCTGAGTAGGAGCTGGAGTGCTGTTCCTGACCAGGCCTGGGAGGGGCTCCCCCTGTCCATGGGGCCCTCTCATGAGGAAGGCACCATGGGGGCCTGTTCACTCATGGTCCTCTGGGCTGCCAGGGCAGGGCGTGATGTTCCCAGTCCTGGAAAGAGGCTCACAGCATAAGATCCAGTGGGCAGCAGCACAATGACACACATAATACACACTAATTGAAAAAGTGTGCAATTTCTGGGGTATCTACAGTTTACAACACTGTATGTGATTTAGGGGAGTAGGTGACAGCTCTCCTCAGGCGGTGTCACCACACTAAAATGTCCACAGTTAACATCTGCAGAGTTGACATTTCGGGTCAGGTAGGTGTCATGGAGAGATCTAGTTTTTCTCTTACTCAATGTTTCCTGCATTTTAGAAATGTTCGGTAAGGAACCTGTATTACCTCATAATAATAGCAAAAAAAAAAAAAAATTCATTTAAAATAAAAGCCCATGTAGTCTTAACCCGCGGTGCAGAGGCCCTGTTATAGGACAGGGAGAGGGGCAGCCCAAGTGGGGCAGGGAACCTCCCCCTTTCCTGGGGACCACCCTGTTACAGCCCTGCAGTCTTCTCGGCGTGGTACTCAACACACTGCGCCACCAGGGAGGCCCTTATTTTATTTTTTTAAGATTTATTTATTTATGCATATAAAAACTGGGGTACAGGCTAGATCTGCCGGGGGTGGGGTATTGTGAGGATCACCAGAGACAGAGTAGGGAGCAGAACAGGCAGATTGACTGAAATACACTGCTGAGGGGAGCAGCGGGCGAGACAGGAGAGGGCTGCTGCGCCCTGTGGGTCACCTGCCTGGCGGAGGATCGAACTCATGCTGCAGTAGCTGCAGATTGTTTCTTAGTGCTGTGCTTAACACCTTGAGCCACCAGGGAGGCCCCTCGTCTCTATTTTCAATGACAGGAGGCAGCTTTGGTGCTCAGCTTTTGGGACTCCCCATTAAGAGAGTAATATTTCTTGGTTTCACCTTCAAGTCTCATCTTTTTTGAGCTCTACTTAAACCTGACTCTTTCAACTGCAGAATGACTGACTGAGGTTGTGTTCATGATTTTCCCTCACAGAATCTTCCCCTTCTCCACTCTGGTGCCTTCCTCTCTGCTGTGACTCACCCTCCCTCAGCTGGCAGCTCCCCTGGTTTGAATCCCCCGCTAGGGGCTGCTCATCTCTGTGTCCCTGAGGCCCAACTTCCCCTGGGGGCTGCACTGGGGTCTCTGTGGATGACACAGGCTGGAAGCAACAGCAGGACAGGGAGATGCAGAGGGAGCAGAGGGGACAGGCCTGTGCTTCCTGCCTGCCCAGGTGTGCCAGTCTCCCCAAAAACTCACATGTCCCACTCCAGGAGCTCCTCCCAGGGTGACTGTTCAGAGCCCAGGAGCCACCTGCTCCCTCTGACCTGCTTCTCCCTGGTGAGCACAGGCCGAGGCCTTGGGAGAAGATACAGTTCTCCCAGGGGGTATCTCACCAGGGAGCCCCAACACTGACTGCAGCAGCCCCAACTGCTTGGGGGACCTGTCACGTGATGTTCTTACTTGTTAGTGTCTCTCTCACTGCTCTGGATCCCGAGGGCAGGGGTGCTCTATCTAGAACAGGGTCTCGCTGGAGGCTGAGGTCCTGTGGCTCCACCTAGGGCAGGAGCCTCCAGGGCCCACCCCTCCTCCTGGCCTTCCAGTGCTCGCCTCCATGTTCCTGACATCAGTCCTGAGCTTTCTGGGTCCTCAACAGGCCATCTATGGTGTGGGCCAATCCTCATTGATTAGAAACTAAAGAGAGATGCAGTGGCTAGCTTTCATAAATTGTGAGTTAGAGGTGGGAAAGAATTTGGTTAAGACCTCAAGTGCTCAGAAATTTCCCTTTCCATGCTGGTGCTGACTCCACCCCAGCAGGGACCAGAGCCTCTTCCTGTCTTGTGAATTTTCCTTGCCTCAGGGAGTTTCCCTGAGCAGATAGAGAAGCAGCCTGAAGTCCTGGGCTCTGTGGCCTATGTCGAAATGCAGCTTCTGGGTGCTCAGCTCTGGGTGCCCCAGAACACCTCAGTGCGGGTCCCCTTTTATGAGTCTTTGCTGAGCACCAGCTGCCTCCATGATGGAGCCAGGATCTCCCCAAGGGTGACCAGCTAGGTTCTTTGATCCAGGAGTTACCAGCTGACAGGTGTCTGTGAGCCAGGCAGCTGCCCTGCTCCCAGGGCACAGGCCTGCACACGTTAGGAGGCTCCTGATCATCCTAGATCCTTAGATGACAACTGGGAGGGAGGCCTCGGGTCAATGGGGGCTGAGAAGGCCTGGGCAGGGCTTGGGGACACCAAGATATAAAAAGAGCCCCTGAGCAGGCAGCCCCACTGCTCTCCCACTATGGGCTTCCTCTGGCTTCTCTCCTGCATCACCGTCATCGGGGCCGCCTTTGGTGAGTGTGGTAGGGTCTGAGGGACCAACCATGGCTGGAAAGAGACTAGGGAGGAGGACCCTGAACCCCCAGTGGGCTCAACCTGGCCCCATCACAAAGGACTATCTCAGTTTGGGGAGGACCAGGCACCAGGTGAGGGGAGCTCTGAGTTCCCTCCCTGCACACTGGGCTTCAGGACCAGACAGGCAACCTGATCTGCAGGAGGAGAGAGAGGGGTGCTTCTAGGGCTTTCTGAGCCCTCAACGCTCTGCCAGGCCTCAGTAAGAAGCATCTGGGCTCCTCAGAGAACAGAGGCCCTAGAGGAGGCTCATGTGGGGTTGTGGGCACAAAGGCTGTGAGGGGTCTGAGAGTGCCAGGCACTTAGTGTTTTGGTATCTGTTAAAATAATAATTATTATTATTGTTATAATATTATAATAATGCAATAATAATAATACAACCAAGTATCTTTGACAGAATTTTGCAAATATCACCTTCACTTTTCCCTGTTTGCTGTAGGGATTCTCTGACACCCACACTGGGCTCAGCAGCTCCCTGCTCCCCGCCTCGCCTGGGAAGGGGCCTCTGCTGAGCCCCTGCCTGTCACTTCTGTGCAGCTTCACACCCTCACTCCCTGTGTATAACCAGAACCAGGGCTCAGTGGGGGAAGCTCCTCCCTGTATTTCCTGCCCATCCCTGTTACACCTGCTGGCCCCACTCCTGTGAGATTTCAGGCTCCAACAGCACAGGGGACCCAGCCCCCCACCCCATTTCTATGAAGCGTCTGCAGGGTGAGGCCCTCACAGCTCCTGCTGGTGGTTTTATTGTCATTACCAAAATAATGAGGAGACGACATGTTTGGAGATACCAGCTTGAGTGTTTGACTGGCCGTGACCCTGTCCTCAGAGGCAGAGGACAGGCGCTGACAGAAAAAGGCCTGGGAGGCACTGGGGCTGTCCTGGCTGTGGGAGGGGCTGACCCTGCCCCCCTTCTTCCTGTGGCCAAGTTCTCACACCCTGGGGAGCTGCTGAGGATCCTGTGTCCTGACGCAGCAAATGTGTCCTGCACATATCAAGGACAATACTAGTCCTCCATGTTCTGGACAATCTCATCCTCTGTTTTCTGTTTCCTTGATGTGTCCTCATGGTGGGCATCAAGATCATATCTTATCAATAATTAAGAAATATCAGGGGCCTCCCCAGTGACACAAGGGCTTAAGTTGCAGGACTATGAAGCTATCCACAGCCACTGCAGCACGAGTTTGATCCCCGGCCAGGGAGCTACCCACATGGCGCAGCAGACCTCTCCTGTCTCGCCTGCTGCCTCCTTCAGTAGTGTACTTCAGTCAGTCTGCCTGTTCTGTTCCCCACTCTGTCTCTGGTGAATCCTCTCACCTCCTGTTCCTCTGCTCTGTACCCCAGTTCTTGTATGCATAAATAAATAAATATTTTAAAAATTAATGAAAAAAAAAGAAACGTCAATGCTATGCAATGAAGAATTCTTGAAATGCCAGCAAGAGTCCAGCAGTGTGAATGGGGACGGTCACATCTGTCAGGAAAGGAGAGAGGGGTGATTTCCCATGGGTTTGGGGTTCTCTGTTTTTGAGCCCACACCTCCTGTCCACACCAATCCCTTTGGCAAGCATTGCCTGTGAGGGCAGCAGTGTTTGCTCCCATTTCTGGGTGAAATGAGCCTGGGAGAGTCAGCGGGGGCTGAGGTCTCCAGTAGGTAGTGGGTGGCAGGGAGGCCTGATTCCTCAGCCTGTTTCTGCTCCTCTGGGCAGGGTGACCCGGATGGAGCTGCCTGTCCCTCTGCATCCCTGGAGGGGTGACTGGGGACAGCAATCTGTGTTTGTGGAGCCTCCAACCTGGGACTGGGGTGCCTGGGAATGTTTCCTGGAGTAGGGGCGTGTGAGGTGGGTGTGGTGATAGCTGAGCTGGAAAGCAGATCTCAGACCGAGTGGGTCCTCGGCCCTTCTTCTTCCCCCTCTCCCCTCCAGGCTGTGGGGTCCCTGCCATTCCCCCAGTTTTCACTGGCATAGAGAGGATCATCAATGGGAAAATCACTTTCCCTGGCTCCTGGCCATGGCAGGTGTCTCTGCAGGTGAGGGGAGTCTGCACCTGAGTGGGGTCACCTTGCAAGGGGTCCAGGGGAGGTGGACTTCTGTCTGGGGGTGTGGTGTGTCCTGCCAGCACTAACTCTCCTTCTTCCTACAGTACAGCACCGGCTTCCACTACTGTGGGGGGTCCCTGATCAGCGAGTCCTGGGTGGTCACTGCCGCCCACTGTGAAGTCAGGTGAGGCCCAGGGAGGTTCAAAAGTGGGCGTGGGGGAGCAGGCGTGTCCTCCTTCCTTACCCCACCTGCCTCCTCTAGCACATCCCACCTGGTTGTGGCTGGAATGTTTGACAAGAGATCACGGGAGAATGTGCAGGTCCTGAGGATTGCTCAGGTACGCGGGCTGGGGGTTGGGGCAGGCCGTGGAAGAGACACGAGGCAGCAGATGGGCCTCAGAGTCTCCCTCCGGCGCCCCTGGTGTGTCCTGTGATTCCCACCAGGAAGGCTTTTGTCTCATCAAACCTGCAGATCCCTTGTGGATCCCAGACCTCACCTCCACCTCCTGACCTCACCCACAGGTGTTTGACCACCCCAGTTTTAACAAACACAACTCCAGCAACGACATCACCCTGGTGAAGCTGGCCACGCCCGCCCGCTTCTCCAGCGTCGTGTCCCCCGTGTGCCTGCCCAGTGCTCAGGACAGCTTCGCCGCCGGGTCCCTGTGTGTCACCACGGGCTGGGGCAGGACACATTACCAAGGTGAGTGACCTTGGCCTTGTCACCAGGAGGGGGGTCTGGTCTACCTGTGCAGCAGGCAGGGCCCATGTAACTCTGCTCTTTGAGTTTATGACAACGGACAGTGTCATAAATGTTTCCGCTGTGTTATTTACAACCCACTTAGAGAAAACCCACCCAAATGAATGGACCCGAGCTCCATGATGGCCTTGCAGGGTCAGGTTCTGAGACACAGCTCAGTCCCAGCAGGCCCCGCCCCACTCACCACCTGCACCTGTCCACAGTGACCCCAGCAGCGCTGAAGTCCCCCAGGCCTCAGGGATTGGAGTTGGGGCCTCCTTCCAGACCTGGGCGGGGTTCAGGTATCCAGAGGTATCCAGGGTGTGGTCAGGGACCCGAGAGTCCAGCCTGGCTCCCCTTCCTGGGGCTGCCCCTGTGTGATGGTCTCCTCCAGCGTCCTGCCCAGGCCAGGGCTACCCGGCTGGTCCTTCCCCAGAGCAGGCTGGGCAGGCAGGGCTGGTTTCACCAACTGTGCTTGCGGCAAATTTAGCACCGACTGCAGTGAAATCAGAAGGCGGGTACCCCTGAGATTTCTAAAGTTTAAGGGATACAAGACTTAGGTCCAGCACCCTGACAAGAGTGATGTTAGGGGGGGACCGGGCAGGGCAGCATTCTTGGGGCATGTCTTCGCCCCCAAGGGTGGTTTAGGAGGCTGAGGGCCCTGAGTCCTCCTGGGATATTCGTTTTCCAGGCACGGGCTCCAACGTGCTGCAGCAGGCCACCCTGCCCCTCCTGTCCAATGCCGAGTGTGAGAACATCTGGGAGAAAGGGTTCCCTGACATCATGGTCTGTGCCGGGGCCAAAGGTGTCACCTCCTGCAAGGTATGGCTGCTTATCCATGTGATTCCCCCTACCCAATCAGGCTGGAGGCCCTTCTTGCCCATGATCCCTTTAAGCTCAGTCCTTGTCTGATCCCCGGGGGAGCCAGGACCAGCACTCACACACGCCCCGCAGATGACTGGCCCTGGCCATGATGGGGGTGCTGTCCAGAGGAGTTACTCTCATACCCTCTCCCTGAGCTGGATTTTCCAGCCCATTTATAGACCACAGCCCCAGGCCCCTGGGATAGGTGCAAAACCGGGTGCTACTTGAGGAGATGGAAGTTTCTAGGTATCGCTGTACATGCATTGTATTTATTGGCAATACCTGTCTGAGCCCAGGTAGGGGAACACAAGGATCCAGGACCCCTTTCAGACTTGCAGACAGGTGTTTCTCCTCCCTCAGGGCGACTCTGGTGGCCCCCTGGTCTGCCTGAAGGATGGAGCCTGGAACCTGGTGGGCGTCGTGTCCTTTGTCAGCGCCAACTGCTACACCAATTATCCTACTGTGTGTGCGCGGGTCACTGAGTTCAGGCCCTGGATTGACGAGATTCTGACTCAAAACTAAGCCCTGATTCCTCCATCCCTGAGTTTTGCCAATAAAAGAAGTCCTGACTGTTTATGTGTCTGTGACCTGGGGGAGGTGGCTGCAGTGTCCCTGGCACCCACCAGGGGGCGGCGTGACCCTCCCTTTCCAGGCTGCAGAGCCCCAGCAGCCCCTGTTTCTCAGGGAGCTGAGGCCTTTGGGTCTGGTCCTCCCTGCCCAGGAGGCCCCAGGAGTAGAGTCCAGGACCACCTGCTGCAGCCTGGTTGCTCAGCCTGGTTTCTGCTCCTTTGACAGCTGGGTTGGTCCTTGGAGCTTTGTGGAAGGCAGGAGTGCTCCAGGCCAGGCCATGCAGTCCTCTGCGACCAAGAGGGTCACCCAGCCAGGCTTGTCCCTCCCCACATGCTCCAGGAACCTCTCTCTACCTTGAGCCTCCTGCACCCCCCACCCCAGACCATCCATGCAGTCTCCACCCTTCCCGCCTCCCACCCACGTCTGCACACTCACTCTGCACTGAGTAGCTGGGAATATCTCTTTCTAGCCCCACATACCAAGTGCCCATCACTCTGCTCTGGGCTGTTTTCTCTGGGATTTGGCTGGTGAATCTGGAGGCTCCATCAGACTCTGGCTCAGTCCCTTTAGGCTGCAGCTGGCACTGGGCCCCTACACGGGAGGTGTCAGGACTGAGAGCCTCCCTTGGCAAAAGGAACAACGTTGATGCCTGATGCTTGGGTCATCTGTTCCCAGTTTGTACAATGTTGGGAATTTTAATGTTTTTCTGTGTATTGCCTGAAATCCTTTCATGGAGATGACTCCACAGTCAATAACCCAGTGGTTCCTGGGTATAGAATATGCCACAGAAGGGTTCATCCTGTTTCCTTTATACAAAATTGCTTAGGCCTCCCTGGTGGTGCAAGGGTTTAAATCGCAGCCCTTGAAGCTATCCACTGCCACTGCAGCACGACAGGAGTTTGATCCCCAACCAGAAAGGGAGGTACCCACATGATGCAGCAGACTTCTCCTGGCTCACCCACTGTTCCCCTCAACAGTGTATTTCAGTCAATCTGCCTGTTCTGCTCCCCACTCTGTCTCTGGTGAATCCTCTCACCCTCTGCACCTCTGGACTGTACCCCAGTTCTTGTATGCCTAAATACATAAATCTTTTAAAAAATTCCTGTTTGAATTTGAGCTCAGTCCTTGTTTCCTGCCATCCTTCAAAGTACTGAATTAATTTTGTAAAAAATGCTAAATTAATCTCCTAGATCAAAACAGAGGTTTCCAACTCTTTTAGTCATTATCCTCTTGAAGCTGTATCCTGTCACATGTACGAGCTGTAGGATTGGTTCCCATGACTTTTGTGACTTTTGACATGGTCACATGGCTTCGATGCCCGAACCCAGAATCAGTCATTTCTCAAAAATCCCCCGTGTTCTTTGAGTAGAAAAGGAATTAAAGCCCACTGGGTGTTGGGGACACTCATAAATAGCATATGGTTATTTCTAGACCTTTCCAGTGGACACAGTGTAGAACTTAAAGACATTTTATTTAAAGATAAAATTTATTTAAAGATAAATTTTAAGATCACAAATCTCAAGAGTTTGCAGTGATATTTCTACTTCTAATTCAAGGCTGTGGGTATTTACTGTAAATAGGGAACTTTGCCAGGTTTTCCATCCTACACCAAGCATCCTCATCTTTAGACTGAGGGAATGATTATCCTGGAATATCCGATAATAATTTATGTGCTTTCTCCTTTATTATACAAAACAGTTGCAGGCTAATACCAACATTATCAACACCCATATAATTAATGAAAGCAGGCAAAATTATTTTCCTCTCCAGGTTTTTAAATTTTCTTCTCCTCTGCACAGCCCTGTCATGTCTGTCTCCCCTGCTCCCTCCTGCGTCTCGCTGGCTCAGGCCCTTGGGTGTCTGAGGTCAGACCCGTCCTCGTGTTCGTGTCTCTGTGGCCCGTGGGAGCCTAAAGCTCTTCCTCTGTGTGTGTCTCAGGAAAGGCCACGGGGTCCTGTCCTGTTGACCTTCGTAGTACTGCCTTGAAGGAAAATATTGAAGGGGCTATTCTCAAATGCTTGCCAGCTAGAATCTTGTCGTGTTTGCTATTCAGTTTTAGATTCTTAACCCTTATCAGAGATCTGATTTGCCAATATTTCTTTTGTTGTCTGTCTTAGCACTCCCTCCATAGTATCTGTTGACGCCCAGAAGGTTTTAATGTTGATGTGTCCATGTTATATTTTAGTTGTTTGCACATTTGCTGTCATATCCGATTCTGACAGGAATCGCTTCCAAAGGGAGATCACGCTGGGTGGTACTGAGCTCAGCCATATTAGGTCTTCCTGTCCGTGGAAATGGAAGTCTTTCCATCCCTTTATTACTTATACTTTCGTTTTTTACATGAAATCATTTGCATTGGGCAACAAGGCTAACAACACTGTATATCTTTTAGGGCTACAGCTTCATGCCGCCTCTCTGGAATCTAACCACCCCTCCCTACTGCCAAGCCGTCCATTATTCGAGTTCCTTTATTCCCGAGCTACCATCCTCTCTAAAATGCGAATGTGATCCCCTCCTCTCAAACATCTACTGTAGGTATTATTTTCAAACCTGGTCAAGTGAAACTTCAGAAAGCAGAACCTCAGGCGGGGGACCCCTGGGTCTCCCAAGGGGGCTGTGGGAACAGCAAGCAGGTGGGCAGGGCCACATGAGCATCTGGGCCTGGAGACTCTGCGCTGATGGGAACAGAACAGGACAATGGACGCGGGAGCAGCGGAACTCTGGAGCAGGGCCTGGGTGGCTCCTAGAAGCAAGGAGAGCAACACTGGTCTCCCTGACAGGGAGGAAGGCGGAGCCTGAGCTAGAACCATAGGAGGGGTGAGGAGCTCAGGTGTTCTCATATGAGCTGCTCCTGTGTGAGGCAGGAGCACCCTCGGGACTGAATCAGGCGCCCTGAAGACGCCCCCATCCTCCAGGACAGGAGGGATGCTGAGCAGGAGCAGGAGGCTCCATGCCAGGAAATCAAGGCCACAACCAGCAGTCTTGTCGCCTCAATAAAAAACCCGGCATTCTTGGCACCCCAAATTAGAGTCAGGCCCTGCTGGCCTCCAGGTGAGTTCACGTGCCTGCCTTCTTGCTACCACGGGCCCCTCGTGTTCTCCCTCAGTTAGAAACTCATTCCCGTCCACTGGAGGCACCTGCTGACAGGGCCCTCTGCAAGTTGATCATTGGCTTCCGGGGCAGGAGCTGGTCCCTCAGCACCCACAAAGCAGAGCACTTACCCCGGGCAGGGGTTCTCAAGCTGGGATCCTCAACCCCTGAAGAAACAGCCACTTCTTAGCAAGGTAAATTATCCTCCTCACCCCACACCTGACTCATGACGCTAGGAAAGTGAGCCCCAGCGCCGTTTGAAAGCAGCTTCTGGGCAGTTTTGATACAGCTCAGGTTAAGAGCCCATGAGCTAGAGTCAGAACACAGTGGCCTCTCAAGAGGGGAGGCCCAGCCCCCCTGAGCTGAGGGGGCCAAAGAGAGATGTGTCTTTTCATCTGTGACCACGAGGGGCAGTGTGGACCCAAAAAGCTTTTCTGGAGTCAGGGGCCCCCTAAGGGAGCCTCTGAGTCCTCTGGAAACTGCTGGCAGGTAGGACAAGGAGCATAGCCTTGGAACGTGCTGGAAGACGGCGGTGGCAGTGGTTAAGCCCAGGGTTCAGGACAGCAGGTTACATCCTTCCTCCATCCCAAAACCTTCCTGCTCCCCAGCTGCTCAAGATCTGGTTTGTCTTTTGAGGAAATGTCTGCTCCCTTCATCCCTAGGTCCATCCATCCTCACGGTATTTCTTTGCTCTGTTTATCACTTATTAATCCAGAACCATAGGACCAGATCCTTCCCTTGCCCTTGAAAACGTTTCTGTTTATCGATGTCCTTGCTGAGTGAGCAGCTCCCCCCACATTTGGATGGCGGTATTTTCATGTTCTTTGCTTCAACATCTTCATAATTTCTCCTGTGATCTCCTCTTTACCCACAGCTTATTTTGAGCATATTATTTAATTTACAAATGAATCATGTTTTTCTACATTCTCGTCCTGCCAGTAACCAAGGGATATTCACCTGGACTCTCCTTGAGCCTCCAGGAAAACACCCCTAAGACCAATATAGTTGGAAAGGACCTTGAGCTTCTTGTGAGGATTGTAAGTCACCACCAGCAACAACATGCAGGAAACTAGAAACACACAAGCTTATTCCTCACTGGGCCTGAGGAGACAGGGAGAAACCTGTGGCACACCGTGGGGTGGGGCGGTGGAGAGATGGGACCCCTATGGTTCTGTTTTATTGGAGGTGTGTGGGGGTCATAACATTGTGGGATTCACTCTTTCTGGGTGAATTTCAAACATAAGGTTTGGAATACAGTGACATTACACAGTGGAAAAACAAGTGGACAGTAGGTCCATTTCCTCAATCCCTGATCTGGAAATTACAGTGAAGTGGTGATAGGGGCAGGTCCCATGTAGTCCCACAACAGGAGTGTGACTATTCCCCACAGCTGTCTGTGCAGCACATGCCTGGACAATCAGCTGAAACCAGGCCCTTGGCTGAATTAAAATACCCAATGTCAGGGGCGTCCCCTGCCGTCCCATGAGACACAGGGCCCCGTCATGGTGGGGCCTCCACAGCCTGGGGAGCAGGTCGGGTCCATCAGGGGCAGGTCCTGACCAGCAGTGCCCATCTAGCAGGGTGAGAGCAGCCCATCCCGTAATAATACACAGCAGCAGCCTCATCCAGGCCACAGACTTTGCCCCAGCTGAAGGCTCCAAGCCTGGAGGTAGATGAGCGATGGAGAGACCAGGGCGTGTATTCTAACATGTGGGTCCCGTGGTGGCTGCTTTTCTCTCTGGGGTGCAGGGAGGTCAGTGTTGTGTGGACCTGTCTGTCCTGGGTGTCATCTCTGGGGAGGAGGCCGGGGCACGTGCAGCAGTGAACTCCTGGGGGGACCCTGTCGTCTGAGATGGTCTCCACTCCAGTGAGGAGTGGGATTCAAAGGTGGGTGAGTGCCCTTGATAATGCCTCCTCCCTCAGGTGTGCCCTCCCTTGTCACTATCTAGTAGGGACCCTGACACAGGTGAGGTGTACGCCCTCATAGAGCTGGGGGTAGAGGGTGAACTCAGGACTGGTTGCTTTGGTGTTTCTGCTGCTGGTGGAACAAAGTGTTGAGAGTCTCTGGGTGCTCAGGGCTCAGCTGGCACCTTAGACCCCAGAAGCCCCTGCAAGCACCTATATCCTGGGCCCCTGTACAGCCTGGGCTGAGGGGTGTCTCAGGGAGGCTAATGAGCATCCTGGCACCCAGCTGTGTGGGCAGAAGTCAAGTGTGGGAGCACAGTCCCGGTGCCAGGTGGGTTTGTGTTGGGCAGGTACAGAGCCAGCCGGTGGCAATTTTTGAAGGCAGAAAGCAGGGGAGGGAGGGCCCTGGGTTTATGACACCCCAGGCATCTGGCCGGTGGGGAGACTAGTCTTGGGCATGTCCTGATGATGCTCTGAATGAGCAGAGAGGATCCTCAGCTTCATGTCCTGGTTCCACGGGGTCCCATCCACTCCCTTTATCCATTCAAGCCTCCCCAGTTTGCCTGCTGGGCAAGGAATGGGGGCCTGGATTTTAAATTTAGTAATGATACAGGTCATTTTGGAGATGTTGTGCTTGGAGAGTCGGGTCCTTGGGTTAACTCTGGGACAAGTCTCACCAGCTCTCCCCTTTCAGCAGCACCAAGTGAGATTCCCAGGCCAGTCTCGCCACGATATAGAGACATTAGTTGTATATAAAGGGCAGGTTTATTGTAAAAGGGATGGAAGAATAAAGGTCACTTGTGTAGACACAAGCAGGCGGAAACGGCTGCCCCTGAAAGGGACAGGTTTGCTCAGAGGCCTGCATGGTGCGGGCAGCAGCCAGGGGAGGAGGGGTGACTCTGTGCTTTGCACAGGGAGAAGGTCAGTGAAGAGAAGCCTCAGCTAGGTCACAGGTCACAGGTGAGCAGAAGGGCTGCTGCCCCCGGCCAGTGCAGACATTGCCCTGACACAGGCTTCTGGGAGGGCTCTTTCCTTTGTGGAGTTGTTAACTTTGGTTTCTTTTGAATTATATCCTCGGTCTACATATCCTCCGCTCTGGTCACCCTCTGTGACACTCTCTGCAGCAGTCTGATGCCAGCTTAGGTCTGTGCCTCCTGAGATAAAGGTTGGAACTAAGGAATTTTCATTTCTATAGCCAGTTCAATGACTCTGCTAATCACGTCCACCCCCACCTCTAGCTCCCTACATTACCTGAGCCAGGTTTCTGGTCTTAGAGTTTCTCCTTTCCAACTTTTCTACTCTTTTTTTTTTTAAAGATTTATTTATTTATGCACACAATGTCTGGGGTGCTGGCCAGAGATGCGGGAGATGAGAGGATTCATCTGCACAACAGGCAGATGTACAGAAATACACTAAGAGGAGCAGCAGGTAAGACAGGACAGGTCTGCCGTGCCATGTGGGTAGCTCCCTGCCCAGGATCGAACTCGTGCTGCAGTGGCGGTGGATAGCTTCATAATGCTGTGTCTTAACCCCTTGCACCACCGGGGAGGCCCTCCAACTTTTCTACTCTTAATCTCCATAAATACCACCACAAAATTGACAAAAATGTGAAGTCTGGGATCCTGTTCTCAAAGAGGAGGTGAAGTGGGTTCTCATAGATGGTAATCATTAGTGGCAAAAATAAATAAATAAATAAGAAGAAGTAGTAGGCAGCAAAACTTTAAAAATATCCAGATTCTGTGATCCCATCATTGTGCTGCAGCAATTCATTCTGAGTCATCAGCAGAAACTCGCAGCAGGTGTCCTGACAGGCTGCTCTAGCCCTGGACCAGGAGGCCCAGCTCCACCTGTTGAGGTCTCAAGGAGAGGGAGCTCATGCTGCCCCAGAGATTCCAAGGTGGGGGCTGGGCAGGGCAGCACCTGCAGGGCAGCCTTGCAGCCTCACACATTGGCTGCTCCCCCTTTCCCCAGTGCCTGGGGCGCCAGGATCCTGTCTGGGCTCCAGCCAGATAGAGAGAGGACAGAGGGCAGCGTGGCGGGCCTGTGGCTCTGTTGGAACAGCCCAGAGGGGCCCGAAGCACATTCCAGCTGCTTCTCTGTCTGTCCTCCCTGGGGCCTCCAGTCCAGTCGGCGTGTCCACTTCAGCTCCTCCCTGGTGCCTGTCACGTAGGTCAGATGCTCCCTTCCATGACCACTGTCCCTCCTCACTGAACAGCGATGCCCTCTGGCCCCAAGCAGGAGCTGGGGCGCTGTTCCTGACCAGCCCGAGAGGGGCTACCTGTGTCCA
This sequence comes from Talpa europaea, assembly GCF_964194135.1. NCBI lineage: Eukaryota > Metazoa > Chordata > Mammalia > Eulipotyphla > Talpidae > Talpa > Talpa europaea. Next base: position 12,396,476 of record NC_140084.1, on the reverse strand, counting down.
TGGGGCTCTCTCATGAGGAAGGCGCCACGGGGGGTTGTTCACTCACGGTCCTCTGGGCTGCCAGGGCAGGGCGTGACTTTCACAGATCTGGAAAGAGGCTCACAGCATAAGGTCAAGTGGGCAGCAGCACAGTGACACATAATACACACTCAACCTTAATGAAAAATATAAACCTTACACTCTGATGCGTCGTACACATGGGCAACAACAGTATATTTGTTATTCGGGCCTCCCTGGTGGCGCAAGCGGTTGAGCACAGCACTATGAGGCAATCTGCAGCCTCTGCAGCATGTATTTGATTCCCAGCCTGGCGAGGGAGAAACCCACATGGCGCAGCAGACCTCTTCTGTCTCGCCCACTGTACCCCTCAGTAGTGTATTTCAGTCAGTCTGCCTGTTCTGTTCCCCACTCTGTCTCTGGTGAATCCTCTCACATACACCCCCACCTCTGGCCTGTACCCCAGCTCATGTATGCATAAATAGATAAATCTTTAAAAAAAAATTGTTTTTCACTTCCAGATCCTACTTTGTGGAAATATCTAGAAAATATACCACAGTGTTGGTAAATCTAGGTCATAAGTATTCATTTGAGATTTTAAAGGAATGGGAAGAATTTCGTTTTATTTTTCGTAAGAAAAACTGTACATCTTTATTTTTCTTCTGCAATTCTCTGGGGTATCTACAGTTTACAACACTGTATATAATTTAGGGGAGTAGGTAACAGCTCTCCTCAGGCAGTGTCACCACACTAAAATGTCCACAGTTAACATCTACAGAGTTAATATTTCAGGTCAGGTAGGTGTCATGGAGGGATCTAATTTTTCTCTTACTCAATATTTCCTGCATTTTAGAAATGTTCTGTAATGAACCTATATTACCTTCATAATAGCAAAAAAAAAAAAAAGTCATTTAAAATAATAGTCCAGGGCCTCCCCAGTGGTGCAGGTGGTTGAGCGCCGTGCTGCAAAGCTGTCCACAGCCCCTGCAGCGCGGGTTCGATCCCAGCCGGCCAGCGAGGGTCCCACATGGCATGGCAGACCTCTCCTGTCTCGCCCGCTGCTCCCCTCAGCAGTGTATTTTGTCAGTCTGCCTGTTCTGTTCCCTCCTCTGTCTCTGGTGAATCCTCTCACCCTCCCGCACATCTGGCCAGTACTCCGGTTCTTGTATTTAAAAAAAAAAAGTAAATCTTTAAAAAATAATAAAATAAAATAACAGTCCATGTAGTCTTAAGAAACATCATTGATTGGTCACACATATTCGCCTCCATATTCAAAGAAAGGAGGTGGCTTTGGTGCTCAGCCTTTGGGACTCTCCTTTAAAGGAGTAATACTTCTTGGTTTCACCTTCAAGTCTCATCTTTTTGAGCTCTACTTAAACCTGACTCTTTCAAATGACTGACTGATGTTCTGTTCATGGTTTTCCCTCACAAAATCTGCCCCTCCTCTGCTCTGGCGCCTTCCTCTCTGCTGTTACTCTCCCTCCCTCAGCTGGTAGCTCCCCTGGTTTTAATCCCTCCCTGGGGGCTGCTCATCTCTGTGTCCCTGAGGCCCATCCCCCCGTGGGGGCTGCACTGGGGGCTCCATGGATGACACAGGCTGGAAGTGACAGCAGGATGGGGAGACGCAGAGGGAGCAGAACGGACAGGCCTGCGCTTCCTCCTTGTCCAGGGGTACCAGTCTCCCCAAAAAATAACATGTCCCACTCCAGGAGCTCCTCCCGGGGTCACTGTCCAGAGCCCAGGAGCTGCCTGCTCCCTCTGACCTGCTTCTCCCAGGTGAGCACAGGCCGAGCCCTTGGGAGAAAATTCAGTTCTCCCAGGGGTTCTCTCCCCAGGGAGCCCCGACACTGACTGCAGTCGCCTCTCCTGCTTGGGGGACCTGTCACGTGATGTTCTTACTTGTTAGTATCTCTCTCACTGCTCTGGATCCCGACAGCAGAGGTGCTCTATCTAGAACAAGGCCTCCCTGAAAGGTGAGGTCATGTGTCCCCACCTAAGGCAGGAGCCCCACCTAGGGCAGGAGCCTCCTGGGCACATCCCTCCTCCTGGCCTTCCTGTGCTCCCCTCCATGTTCTTGACATCAGCCCTGAGCTTTCTGCGTCCTTAATGGGCCCTCTATGGTGTGGGCCAAATCCTCATTGATTAGCAAATAAAGAGAGATGCAGTTGGTGGCTGCATACACTGTGAATCATCAGTGGGAAAGAATTTGGTTGAGACCTCAAGTGCTCAGAAACTGCCCTTTCCATGCTGGTGCTGACTCCACCCCAGCAGGGACCAGAGCCTCTTCCTGTCTTGTGAATTTTCCTTGCCTCAGGGAGTTTGCCTGAGCAGATAGAGAAGCACCCTGAAGTCCTGGGCTCTGTGGCCTGTGTCGAAATTCAGCTTCTGGGTGCTCAGCTCTGGGTGCCCCAGAACACCAAAGTGAGGGTCCCCTTGTAAGAGACTTTGCTGCACACCTGCCACCTCCTTGTTGAACCAGGATCCCCCCAGGATTCCCCTGCAGACCAGCTGGATTCTTTGATCCAGGAGTTACCAGCTGACAGGTGTCTGTGAGCCAGGCAGTGGCCCTGCTCCCAGGCCACAGGCCTGGAGGCTGTTTGGAGGCTCCTGATCATCCTAGATCCTTAGATGACAACTGGGAGGAAGGCCTCAAGTCAATGGGGACCAGGAAGGCCTGGGCAGGGCTTGGGGACACCAAGATATAAAAGGAGCCCCAGAGCAGGCAGCCCCACTGCTCTCCCCCTGCACGGCTATGGCCTTCCTCTGGCTTCTCTCCTGCATCACCCTCGTCGGGGCCGCCTTTGGTGAGTGTGGTAGGGTCTGAGGGACCAGCCATGCCTGGGAGAGACTGGGGAGGAGGACTCAGCCCCCGATGGACTCAGCCTGGCCCCATCACAAGGGACTCGCTCAGTTCAGGGAGGACCAGGCACCAGGTGAGGGGAGCTCCGAGTTCCCTCCCTGCACACTGGGCTTCAGGACCAGACAGGCAACCTGATCTGCAGGAGGAGAGAAAGGGGTGCTTCTAGGGCTTTCTGAGCCCTCAACGCTCTGCCAGGCCTCAGTAAGAAGCATCTGGGCTCCTCAGAGAACAGAGGCCCTAGAGGAGGCTCATGTGGGGTTGTGGGCACAAGGGCTGTGAGGGGTTTATTAGTGCCAGGCACTTAGTCCTTTGGGGTCTGTTAAAGTAATAATAATAATATAAATAATAATAATAATAATAATACAACCAAGTATCTTTCTCAGGATTTAGCAAATATCACCTTTCCCTACTTGCTGTAGGGATTCTCTGACACCCACACTGGGCTCAGCAGCTCCCTGCTCCCCCTCTCCTGGGAAGGGGCCTCTGCTGAGCCCCTGCCTGTCACTTCTGTGCAGCTTCACACACTCACTCCCTGTGTATAACCAGAACCAGGGCTCAGTGGGGGAAGCTCCTCCCTGTATTTCCTGCCCGTCCCTGTCACACCTGCTGGCCCCACTCCTGAGAGATTTCAGGCTCCTCCCTGCACAGGGGACCCAGCCCCCCACTCCATTGCTATGAAGCCTCTGCAGGGTGAGCCCCTCACAGCTCCTGCTAGTGGTTTATTATGTTTACAAAAACGGTGAGGAGACAACATGTTTGGAGACACCAGCTTGAGGAGTTACCAATTACCTGGCCATGTCCCTGTCCCCAAGGACAAGGCCAGATTCTGCCTGGACCAAGACCTGGGGGACCCTGACCCTGGTGTGTGGCCTGGCTGGTGGGAGGGACTGGCCCTGACCCCCTTTCTTCCTGTGGCCAAGTTCTCACACCCCTGGGAGCTGCTGAGGATCCTGAGTCCTGACCCAGCAAGTGTGTCTGCACATATCAAGGGCCCTGCGTGTCCTCCTTGTTCTGGACAATCTTGTCCTCCTTTTTCTGTTTCCTTGATGTGTCTTTATGGTGAGGATCAAGATCATGTCTTATTTAATAATTAAGAAACTTCAATGTTATGCAATGAACAGTTTCAGAAATTCCAGCAGAGAGTCCAGCAGTGTGAATGGGGACAGTCACATCTCAGGAAAGGAGAGAGGGGTGATTTCAAATGGATTTGGGGTTCTCTGTTTTGATCCCACACCTCCTGTCCACACCAATCCCTTTGGCAAGCATTGCCTATGAGGGCAGCAGTGTTTGCTCCCCACTTGTTGGGGAAAATGAGAGGTGTCCAGCAAGGTAGCACGGCAGGGAGGCCTGATTCCTCAGCCAGTTTCTGCTCCTCTGGGCAGGGTGACCCGGATGGAGCTGCCTGTCCCTCTGCATCCCTGGGAGGGTGACTGGGGACAGCAATCTGTGTTTGTGGAGCCTCCAACCTGGGATTGGGGTGCCTGGGAATGTTTCCTGGAATAGGGGCGTGTGAAGTGGGAGCAGTAATAGCTGAGCTGGAAAGCAGATCTCAGACCGAGTGTGTCCTCCGCTCTTCTCCATCCCCCTCTCCTCTCCAGGCTGTGGGGTCCCTGCCATTCCCCCAGTTTTGAATGGCATAGAGAGGATCGTCAATGGGAAAGTCGCTTTCCCTGGCTCCTGGCCCTGGCAGGTGTCTCTGCAGGTGAGGGGAGTCTGCACCTGAGTGGGGTCACCCTGCAGTAGGGGTCCAGGGGAGGTGGACTTCTGTCCGGGGGTGTGGTGTGTCCTGCCAGCACTAACTCTCCTTCTTCCTACAGTACAGCAGCGGCTTCCACTTCTGCGGGGGGTCCCTGATCAGCAAGTCCTGGGTGGTCACTGCCGCCCACTGTAAAGTCAGGTGAGGCCCAGGGAGGTTCAAAAGTGGGCGTGGGGGAGCAGGCGTGTCCTCCTTCCTTACCCCACCTGCCTCCTCTAGCACATCCCACCTGGTTGTGGCTGGAATGTTTGACAAGAGATCACGGGAGAATGTGCAGGTCCTGAGGATTGCTCAGGTACGCGGGCTGGGGGTTGGGGCAGGACGTGGAAGAGACACGAGGCAGCAGATGGGCCTCAGAGTCTCCCTCCGGCGCCCCTGGTGTGTCCTGTGATTCCCACTAGGAAGGCGTTTGTCTCGTCAAACCTGCAGATCCCTGGCGGATCCCACAGCTCACCTCCTCCCCCTGACCTCACCCACAGGTTTTTTCGAACCCCAATTTTAAGAAGCACAACTCCAGCAACGACATCGCCCTGGTGAAGCTGGCCACGCCCGCCCGCTTCTCCAGCGTCGTGTCCCCCGTGTGCCTGCCCAGTGCTCAGGACAACTTCACAGCCGGGTCCCTGTGTGTCACCACGGGCTGGGGCAGGACCGATTTCCATGGTGAGTGACCTTGGCCTTGTACCAGGAGGAGGGTCTGGTCTACCTGTGCAGCAGGCGGGGCCCATGTAACTCTGCTCTTTGAGTTTATGACAACGGACCGTGTCATAAATGTTTCCGCAGTGTTATTTACAACCCACTTAGAGAAAACCCACCCAAATGAATGGACCCGAGCTCCATGATGGCCTTGCAGGGTCAGGTTCTGAGACACAGCTCAGTCCCAGCAGGCCCCGCCCCACTCACCACCTGCACCTGTCCACAGTGACCCCAGCAGCGCTGAAGTCCCCCACGCCTCAGGGATTGGAGTTGGGGCCTCCTTCCAGACCTGGGCGGGGTTCAGGTATCCAGAGGTATCCAGGGTGTGGTCAGGGACCCGAGAGTCCAGCCTGGCGCCCCCTCCCCGGGGCTGCCCCTGTGTGATGGTCTCCTCCAGCGTCCTGCGTCCTGCCCAGGCCAGGGCTACCCGGCTGGTCCTTCCCCAGAGCAGGCTGGGCAGGCAGGGCTGGTTTCACCAACTGTGCTTGCGGCAAATTTAGCACCAACTGCAGTGAAATCAGAAGGCGGGTACCCCTGAGATTTATAAGGTTTAAGGGCACCAGGGTGTGAGTTCCAGCACCTTGATAATAGATGTAAGTGGGGTACCGGGGAGGGCAGCATTCTTGGATTTTGTCCTCTCCTCCCAGGATGGGCTAGAGGCTGAGGGCCCTGACCCCTCCTGGCCTTTCTGTTGTTCCAGGCATGGGTTCCAACAAGCTGCAGCAGGGTATCATGCCCCTCCTGTCCAATGCCGAGTGCAACAACTTCTGGGAGAGAGGAATCCCCGACATCATGGTCTGTGCAGGGGGCAACGGCATCACCTCCTGCATGGTATGGTCCCTTATCCATGTGATTCCCCCTACCCAATCAGGCTGGAGGCCCTTCCTTGCCCATTATCACTTTACCCTCAGGTCTTGCATGGTGCCCGGGGGAGCCAGGACACGCACTTACACACAGCCAGCAGATGACTGGCCCTGGCCATGATGGGGGTGCTGTCCAGGGGAGTTACTCTCACACCCTCTCCCTGAGCTAGATTTTCCAGCCCATTTACAGACCACAGCCACAGGCCCCTGGGACAGGTGCAAAATTGGGTGCTCCTTGAGGAGATGGAAGTTTCTAGGTATCGCTGTACATGCATTTTATTTATTGGCAATACCTGTCTGAGCCAGGAGGGGGTGCACAAGGATCCAGGACCCCTTTCAGACTTGCAGACAGGTGCTTCTCCTCCCACAGGGCGACTCTGGTGGGCCCCTGGTCTGCCAGAAGGATGGAGCCTGGAACCTGGTGGGCATCGTGTCCTTTGTCAGTAGCACCTGCCTTGGAACTATTCCCACTGTCTTCTCCCGTGTCACAGAGTTTAGTCCCTGGATTCAGGAAATTCTGACTCAAAACTAAGTCCTAATTCCTCCATCCCTGGTTTCGCCAACAAAAGCCTCTGTAAAGGGCCTCTCTCGTGGCGCAAGGGGTTAAGATGCAGCACTATGAAGCTATCCACAGCCACTGCAGCACAAATTCGATACCTGGCCAGGGAGCTGCCCACACGGCACAGCAGACCTCTCCTGCCTTGGCTGCTGCTCCCCTCAGCAGTGTATTTCAGTCAATCCACCTGTTCTGTTCCCCACTCTCTCTCTGATGAATCCTCTCACCCCCACCCACATCTGGCCTGTACCCAGTTCTTGTATGCATAAATAAATAAATCTTAAAAAAAAAAAAAAAAAGGCCTCTGTACAGCAGCCCTGACTGCTTGTGTGTCTGTGACCTGGGGGAGGTGGCTGCAGTGTCCCTGTCACCCACCAGGGGGCGGCGTGACCCTCCCTTTCCAGGCTGCAGAGCCCCAGCAGCCCCTGTTGCTCAGGGAGCTGAGGCCTTTTGGTCTGGGCCTCCCTGCTCAGGAGGCGCCTAGGGTGGAGCCAGGACCACCTGCTGCAGCCTGGTTGCTCAGTTTGGTTTCTGCTCCTTTAACAGCTGGCCTAAGGAGCTTTGTGGAAGGCAGGGGTGCTCCAGCCAGGTCATGCAGTCCACCTCCCAGCAGGGTGGGTCCTGGGACCAAGAGGGCCTCCCAGGCAGGCTTGTCCCTCCCCACATGCTCCAGCACCTTTCTCTGCCTCGAGCCCCCTGCACCCCCCACCCCAGCCCATCCATGCAGTCTCCACCCTTCCCGCCTCCCACCCACTCTGAACTAACTGAGTAGCTGGGAATTTCTCTTTCTAGCCCCACATACCAAGTGCCCATCACTCTGCTCTGGGCTGTTTTCTCTGGGATTTGGCTGTTGAATCTGGAGGCTCCATCGACTCTGGCTCAGTCCCTTTAGGCTGCAGCTGGCACTGGGCCCCTGCACGGGAGGTGTCAGGACTCACAACTCCCCCTGACAAAGGTAACAACGTTGATGCCTGAGGCCTGGGTCATCTGTTCTCTGAGCAATGGTGGGAACTTAACTTTAATGTGTTTCTGTGTGTTGCCTGGAATCCTTTCATGGAGATGACTCCACAGTCAACAGCCCAGTGGTCCCTGGGTATAGAACGTGCAGGGGAGAGGCTCAGCCTGTTTCCTTTACACATTTCCTTTAGTAATTGAAGAAAATGAACTTGTTCCCTGTCCTCCTTCAAGGTACTGAAGTAATTATGTAGTTTTTTCTTGTGTTAGAAAAATTTTAAACTCCTGATCAAAACAAAGGACTCATCCTTATAGCATGATCCTTCGTGAAGCTGAACTCCGCCGGGTGACAGGTAGACACTGTCTATTTGTCTTTGGGACGTTTGACGCGGCCACGTGGCTTCAGCATTTCCTTTCTATGTAGATTGACAAAATGTCATCCACAGAATCAGCTATTTCTCCAAAATCCCCTGGTTTGTTTCAGTAGAAATGGAATTTCAAGCCCATACTTTGGGTGTCGGGGACACTCATAAATGGTATATTTGTTGTTTCTAGACCTTTCCAGTGGACACAGCCTAGAACTATTTAAAGATAAATTTAAGATCACAAATCTCAAGAGTTTGCAGTAATAACTGTAAATAGGGAATTTTGCCAGGTTTTCCATCCTACACCAAGCATCCTCATCTTTGAGGAAATGATTGCCCTAGAATATCCGATAATAATTTACGTGCTTTCTCCTTTATTATACAAAATGGTTGCAGGCTAATACCAACATTTTCAACACCAATATAATTAATGAAAGCAGACAAAATTATTTTCCTCTCTCCATTTTTAAATAGTTTCTTCTCCACACAGCGCCCTGACATGTCTGTACTCCCTCCTGCGTCTTGCTGGCTCAGACCCTTGGGTGTCTGAGGTCAGACCCGTCCTCGTGCCTGTGTCTTTGTGGCCCGTGGGAGCCTGAAGCTCCTCCTCTATGTGTGTCTCAGGAAAGGCCACGGGGACTTGTCAAGTTGACCACTCATAGCACTGCTTTGAGAAAATATTGAAGAGTTAGCTATTCTCAAATGCTTGCCAGTTAGAATCTTGCCATGTTTGTTGTTCAGTTTTAGACTTAACTCTTATCACATCTCTGATTTGCAAATATTTCTTTTGTTGTCTGTCTTAGTACTCCCTCCATAGCATCTGTTGATGCCCAGAGGTTTAATGTTGATATGTCCATGTTATAGTTTAGTTGCTTGCACATTTGGTGTTGTAGTGTAAGTGAAAAATTATCAAGATTTTCCGCCCTCCTATCATTAGCATCAATGATGGAGCCCTGCGTTCCCACATGCATGCCTGTGGCGGGCACCTGGAGTAGGTGTGTGCGTGCACAGGTGGGCACACCTTGCCTGAGACTGGGCTTATAACCACGGCGTCATGGGGACGCCAGCGGGACCAGAAGAGAGAAACAGAGCAGAACAAGAGAGAACGAGAAAGAACAGCCAGAAAGAACACCAGAGAGCCCAGAAAGCTGAAGATTCGCCAGGGGCTGGAAGGCCTGCCAGCCTCCTGGGCCTGTGGTGTCCCTGCCTACCGAGTACCTGGTAAAAGCTCAATAAAAGCCTGAAAATCCACCGAGGGCTCCACAACTCTCCTTTACCTGTCTGCTTGGGTCATAGAGATCCTGCACTGTCTCTTCCCGCCACTACAGGTGTCGCAGCCAACTCTGACAGGAATCGCTTCCAAAGGGAGATCACGCTGGGTGGTACTGAGCTCAGCCATATTAGGTCTTCCTGTCCGTGGAAATGAAAGTCTTTCCATCCCTTTATTACTTACACTTGCATTTTTTACATGAAATTATTTGCATTGGTAACATGGTTAACAACACTGTATCTTTTAGGGCTGTAGCTTCATGCCTCCTCTCTGGAATCTAACCACCCCTCCCTACTGCAAAGCCCATTATTTCTCCACCACACCCTCCCCCCATTGCCCAATTCCTTTATTCCAGAACCCCCCTCCACTCTAGTATGCAAATGTGATCCCCTCCTCCCAGACATCTATTGTAGTTAATATTTTCACACCAGAGTTAAGTGAAACTTCAGAAAGCAGAACCTCAGATGGGGGACCCCTGTACCTCCCAAGGGAGCTGGGGGAACAGCCAGGACCACCTGGGCCTTAGGGTCTGGAGTCTGCAGGCTCAGGGGCAGAGCAGGACAAAGCACACGGGAGTGCTAAGGATTGTGGAACAGGGGCCGGGATGGCTCCTATAAGCAGGGAGAGCAGCACCAGTCTCCCCTGGGAAGGAGAATGGCATGATCTGTGTGGGAGCTGTAAGACAGGTGCTAAGGCTCAGGTGGGCATGGAGGAGCAGGTCCTGTGGATGAAGGAGCCCCCAGAAAGCTGAACCAGGGATCCTGAAGATGCCCCATCCCCCAGGGCATGCGGGATACTGAGCAGGAGCAGGAGGCTACTCTTCTGAGGCCAGGGGAGTGACAGCAGCTAAGGAGGGAAGTGACAGCAGCTGAGGAGGGCCTGGGAGAGGGCGCCAGGTGGGCACAGGTACCAGCAGGAGTGGATGGGAGGGGCCTGCAGAGTGAGACTTGGTTCCTTAGGAATGGCAGCCCTGGGGCAGAATAGAGGTACCTCTCACGAGCCCATATTTGTCCCATGCCAGGAAATCGAGATCACAGACCAACAGCCTTGATACCTCAATAAACAACTTGGCACTCTGTGGACCCCAAATTAGAGTTAGGGCCTCTTGGCCTCCGGCTGAGTTCATGTACCTGCCTTCTTGCTACCACGGGGCCCCTCGTGATCCAGTTAGAACTCATTCCCCTCCATGGGAGGCACCTGCTGACAGGACCTTCTGCAAATTGATCATTGGCTTCCGGGGCAGGAGCTGGTCCCTCAGCACCCACAAAGCAGAGCACTTACCCCGGGCAGGGGTTCTCAAGCTGGGATCCTCAACCCCTGAAGAAACAGCCACTTCTTAGCAAGGTAAATTATCCTCCTCACCCCACACCTGACTCATGACACTAGGAAAGTGAGGCCCAGCGCCGTTTGAAAGCAGCTTCTGGGCTATTCTGAAGCCGCTCAGGGTAAGAGCCGTGAGCTGGACTGAGAACACAGTGGCCTCTCAGGAGGAGCAGGCCCAGCCTCCCTGGGTGGATCGGCCCGGAGGGGGCCAAAGAGAGATGTGTCGTTTCACCTGTGGCCACGAGCGGGGGGGTATTACCCAAAAAGCTTCGCAGATCAGGAGCAGCCCAGGGGAGCCTCTGAGCTCTCTGGAACCTGCTGGCAGTCAGGACAAGGAGCAGAGCCAGGAACATGCTGGAAGACAGGGCAGTGGCAGTGGTTAGGCTTTAGGTTCAGGACAGCAGGTTACGACCTTCCTCCAACCCCAAACCTTCGGGCTTCCCAGCCACTCACGGCTGGTTTGTCTTCTGAGGAAACGTCTGCTCCCTTCATCCCTAGGTCCATCGATCCTCACGGTATTTCTTTGCTCTGTTTCTCACTTATTAATCCAGAACTGTAGGGCCCTGACCCTTCCCTTGCCCGTGAGAGCGTTTCTGTTTATCGATGTCCTTGCTGAGTTAGCAGCTCCCCCCACATTTGGATGGTGGTATTTTTGTGTTCTTTACTTCATCTTCATAATTTCTCATGTGATCGCCTCTTTACCCAGTTTATTTTGAGCATGTTATTTAATTTACAAATGAATCATGTTTTTCTAGGTTCTTGTCTGTGCTGGTAACCAAGGTTACTTACCTGACCCTCCTTGAGCTCCCAGGAAACGCCCATAAGTGGGAAAGGCCCTTGAGCATCTCGTGAGGATTGTTCGTCCCCACCAGCAACAGCGTTCAGGAAATTAGACACAGCAAAGTCACTCCTCACCAGGCCGAGGGGACACGCAGGCCTGTGGGCACACAATGAGGTGGGGCAATGGAGTAGATGAGACCCCTAAGGTTCTTTTATATTGGTGGTGTTGGTGTCAGCTGAAACCAGGCCCCCAGCTGACAATTAAAATACCCAATGTCAGGGGCGTCCCCTGCCATCCCCTGAGACACAGGGTTCTGTCATGGTGGGGCCTCCACATCCTGGGAGCAGGTCGGGTCCATCAGGGGCAGGTCCTGACCAGCAGCGCCCATCTAGCAGGGTGGGAGCAGCCCATCCCGTAATAATACACAGCAGCAGCCTCATCCAGGCTGTAAGCATCGCCCCAGCTGAAGGCTCCAGGCCTGGAGGTAGATGAGCGATGGAGAGACCAGGGCGTGTATTCTAACATGTGGGTCCCGTGGTGGCTGCTTCTCCCTCTGGGGTGCAGGGAGGTCGGTGTTGTGTGGACCTGTCTGTCCTGGGTGTCATCTCCAGGGAGGGGGCCAGGGCACGTCCAGCAGTGAACTCCTGGGGGGACCCTGTCATCTGAGATGGTCTCCACCCCAGTGAGGAGTGGGGTTCAAAGGTGGGTGAGTCCCCTTGATAATGCCTCCTCCCTCAGGTGCGCCCACCCTTGTCACTAGTAGGGACCCCGACACAGGTGAGGTGTACGCCCTCATAGAGCTGGGTGTCGGGGGCGACCCCAGGACTGGTTGCTTTGGTGTTTCTGCTGCTGGTGGAATAAAGTGTTGAGAGTCTCTGGGTGCTCAGGGCTCAGGGGCACCTCAGGCGCCATGGGCCCCTGCAAGCACCTGGGATACTGGGCCCCTGTACAGCCTGGGCTGAAGGGTGTCTCAGGGAGGCCAATGAGCATCCTGGCACCCACCTGTGCGGGCAGAGGACACGTGTGGGAGCACAGTCCCGGTGCCAGGTGGGTTTGTATTGGGCAGGTGTGTGCCAGCCGGTGGCAATATTTGCAGGACAGAAAGCAGGGGCAGGGATGTCACTTGGATGGGCTTCCTGAGGGCACTGCCTGTGAGGGGATCAACCCCTTTGCCAGGACTCAGTGACTTACAGGCCTGACCCTTCCCATAGGGCCCTGGATCCTTCCCTGCTGCCCCGCAGTGCAGCTGCGCTGTGCTATCGTGCTGTCTGTGGTGGTGTTGGGGGGAGGTGCTCCCTCCCCGGACTTCTGGTGTACAGGCTGCAAATAAACTGACACAGGAGCCCAGCAGGAGAAGAGGGAGGTCCCCACGCACACAGGCTAGACAGGACCCGCTTCTGGTCATGGCAGAGGAGCTGCGGAGTCTCTAGAAAGGGGCAAACCTCCAGGAGGGAAACAGAACAAGGGAGGTTGAGTTTAGAGACGGGAGTCGTGCTGGGTCCCGTACACTCGGGGGAGGACCTCGCAGCCCTGCCTGGGGTTAAGGCTGAAGGCCCTGCCCCTCCTGGACCACTGGGGAATCTTGCTTTTAGAAAGATGATAATTGGGCAAAACATCCTCTTGGATCATGTCTCTTGTCAGCATGCCCTTAGCCATGACCCTGCCTCCCTGCTGGCCGCCTCTGAGCTCTCTCCCCAAGCTCTAATCTCTGATTATGACTAACAGGACTTGGTCCACAATCAGTTTCTCCTGCTTGGACACCCACAGGGTACCACTGGCTGGTCCCAGGGGCATGATTTCTCCTTCCTGCAACGTGGCCCCCAGCTCAGATGCTGGTGCCTGTGGGTGGAGAAGGCACTGGAGGGACGCGCCTCTTGTTGCCATTTTTGTCTTCAGATGCTTTTGTGATCAAATGCAGGCGACATTACAAACAGCAGGAGCAGCGTTTCCCCCAGCGGAGACTTGTTGTAATGGTGGTGGACACGGCTCTGGGTGAGAATCTCCTTGTCCTCAGGGTCACAAGGTGGCTGCTGGCGGTCACCCAGGGCATCTCCATAGCTGCTGTGTATAGAAGGGAAGGAGGGCTCCACGGGCTTTGATGGTCAGAGTTGTGCCCCCTGAACGCTGGTGGGGGTGACCTGCAGGGGTACCTCTGTGTGAGCAAAGGCGAGGTGGCTGTGGAGGGCTGCTAAGAGGCCTGCGTGGTCATGGGCAGGCAGCCAAGGGAGGAGAGATGACCCTCCTGCTTTGCAGAGAAAGACGGTCAGTGAAGAGACGCCCCAGCTAGGTCAAAGGTCACAAGTCACAGGCAGCCAGAAGGGCGAGTGCAGACATTGCCCTGAGAGGCTTCTGCAGTCTGGGAGGGCTCTTTCCTTTGTGGAGTTGTTAACTTCAGTTTCTTTTGAATAATTATGTTCTCAAACTCATATCCTTCCTTCTGGTCACCCCCTGTGACACTCTCTGCAGCAGTCTGGTGCCAGCTTAGGTCTTTGCCTCCTGAGCTAAAGGTTGGCCTGAAGGATTTTTCATTTCTATAGACAGTTCAATGACTCTGCTAATCACGTCCACCCGTACCTCTAGCTCCCTGCGTTACATGAGCCCCGTCTCTGGTCTTATAGTCTCTCCTTTCCAACTTTTCTACTCTTTTTTTTTAATATTTATTTATTTATCTATTTATTTATTTATACAAGCACTGGGTACAGTCAGAAGCGCAGGAGGGCGAGAGAGTTCACCAGAGTCATAGAGGAAAGCAGAACAGGCAGACTGACGAAGTACACTGCTAAGGGGAGCAGCGGGTGGCAGGAGAGGTCTGTGCGCCATGTGGGACCCTCACCCGGCGGCAGGGGATCAAACCGGTGCTGCAGAGGCTGTGGACAGCTTCGCAGCCCAGCACTACCAGGGGAGGCCCCAACTTTTCTACTCTTAAGCTCCATAAATACCACCACAGAATTGACAAAAATGTAAAGTCTGGGTTCATATTTTCACAGGTGAGGTGAGTTGGGTTTTCCTAGATGGTAATTATTAGTGGCCCCCCAAAAAATCAGTAACCACCAAAACTTTAAAAATATCCAGACTCTGGGCCTCCCCAGTGGCACGAGGGGTTAAGACACAGCACTAGAAGCTATCCACAGCCTGGGCAACAGGAGTTCAATCCCCAGCCAGGGAGCTGACCCATATGGCACGTAGATCTCTCCTGTCTCACGTGCTGCTCCCCTCAGCAGTGTATTTCAGTCAATCTGTCTGTTTTGCCCCACTCTGTCTCTGGTGAATCTTCTCAACCCCCCTGCACCTCTGGCCTGTACCCCAGTTCTTGTATGCATAAATGGATAAATCTTTAAAAAAAAAATCCAGATTCTGTCATCCTGTCATTGTGCTGCAACAATTCATTCTAAGGTATAAGTAGAAACTCACCCTAGGTATCTGGACAGGCTGACCCAGCTCCACCTGCCTGAGGCTTCAACGGAAGGGAGCTCATGCTTCCCCGGACAGAATCCAAGGTGGGGGCTGGGTGGGGTAGTACCCAGGGTGCCTCTGGACCCCTCATGTCTCTGCCTCCTGTACCCACACACACTGGCTGCTCCCTCTGGCTCCAGATGGCCTGAGGCTCCCGTATCCCGTCTGGTCCCCAGCCAGATGGAAAGAGGACAGAGGGCAGTGTGGTGGGCCTGTGGAGACAGCCTGGGCTCTGTGGAGACAGCCCCAGAGGGGACTGAAGCACATTCCAGCTGCTTCCCTGTCTGTCCTCCCTGGGGCCTCCAGTCCAGTTGGCGTGTCCACATCAGACTCTCCCTGGTGCCCACGTCCCTTAGATCAGGCACTCCCTGTCCATGACCACTGTCCCTCCTCACTGACCAGCACTGCCCTCTGGCCCCGAGCAGGAGCTCGGGCGCTGTTCCTGACCAGCCCAAGAGGGGCTCCCCGTGTCCATGGGGCTCCCTCATGAGGAAGGCTCCATGGGGGACTGTTCAGTCACAGTCCTCTGGGCTGCCAGGGCAGGGCGTGACTCCCAGTCCTGGAAAGAGGCTCATAGCATAAGGTCAAGTGGGCAGCAGGACAGTGACACACATAATACACACTCAACCTTAATGAAAAATATAGACCTTACACTCTGATGCGTTGTACACACGGGCAAAAACAAAATATCTATTTTTCATTTCCAGATCCTACTTTGTGGAATTATCTAGATAATATACCACAGTGTTGGTAAATCTCGGTCGTAAGTGTTCATTTGAGTTTTTAAATGAATGGGAAGAATTTCATTTTATTTTTCACAAGAAAAACTGCATTTTTATTTTTCTTCTGTAATTTTCTGGGGTATCTACAGTTTACAGCACTGTATATAATTTAGGGGAGTAGGTGACAGCTCTCCTCAGGCAGTGTCACCACACTAAAATGTCCACAGTTAAGATGTACAGAGTTGACATTTCAGGCCAGGTAGGTGTCATGGAGGGATCTAGTTTTCCTCTTACTCAATATTGCCTGCATTTTTGAAATGTTCTGTAATGAACCTGTATTACCTCATAATAGCAAAAAATATGTCATTTAAAATAACAGCCCAAGGGTCTCCCTGGTGGCGCAGGGGTTAAGCACCACACTATGAAGCAATCCACAGCCTCTGTAGCATGAGTTTGCTCCCCAGGCGGCCAGGTGCAACGCACATGGCACAGCAGACCTCTCATGACTCACCCACTGCTCCCCTCAGCAGTGTGTTTCAGTCAGTCTGCCTGTTCTGCTCCCCACTCTGTCTCTAGTGAATCCTGTCACCCCCCCCCGCATCTCTGGCCTGTACCCCAGTTCTTGTATGCATAAATAAATAAATCTTGAATAAATAAAATAAAACAGCCCAGGTCCACCCTGGTGGCACAGGGATTAAAGTCTCAGCCCTCTCAAGCTATCACCAGCCACTGCAGCATGAGTTCAATCCCGACCACCCAGGGAGCTAATCGTATGGCACAGCAGACCTCTCCTGTCCCTCCCGCTGCTGCCCTGAGCAGTGTATCCCAGTAGATCTGCCTGTTCTGCCACCTATTCTCTCTGGTGAATCCTCTCACCCTACATACCTCTGGCCTACACCCCAGCTCTTTTCTTTTAAGATTTATTTATACATACAAGAGCTGGGGTGTAGGCCAGAGGTGCAGGGTGGTGAGAAGATTCACCAGAGACAGAGTGCTTCAACCTGGGAAGCCCAGGTGTTGAGATCAGGAGCTTTCTGGCACACACACACCATCAGATAGTAACTCCTGGATCAAAGAACCCCTCAGCATTGAGGGGGAGGGAAGGGGGTCCTGAGGACCATCCCCTCTGGTCCTCATGTGCTCAGAAACTGACTTTTCTATGCTGGTTCTGCCTCCACCCCAGCAGGGACCAGAACCTCTTCCTGTCTTGTGAATTTTCCTTGCCTCAGGGAGTTTCCCTGAGCAGATAGAGAAGCACCCTGAAGTCCTGGGCTCTGTGGCCTGTGTCGAAATTCAGCTCCTGGGTGCTCAGTTCTGGGTGCCCCAGAACACCTCAGTGAGGTTCCCCTATTATAGAGTCTTTGCTGAGCACCAGCTGCCTCCATGATGGAGTCAGGATCCCCCCAAGGGAGACCAGCTGGGTTCTTTGATCCAGGAGTTACCAGCTGACAGGTGTCTGTGAGCCAGGCAGCGGCCCTGCTCCCAGGGCACAGGCCTGCACACGTTAGGAGGCTCCTGATCATCCTAGATCCTTAGATGACAACTGGGAGGGAGGCCCCAGGTCAGTGGGGGCTGAGAAGGCCTGGGCAGGGCTTGGGGACACCAAGATATAAAAGGAGCCCCTGAGCAGGCAGCCCCACTGCTCTCCCCCTGCACCGCTATGGCCCTCCTCTGGCTTCTCTCCTGCATCACCCTCGTCGGGGCCGCCTTTGGTGAGTGTGGTAGGGTCTGAGGGACCAGCCATGCCTGGGAGAGACTGGGGAGGAGGACTCAGCACCCCATGGACTCAGCCTGGCCCCATCACAAGGGACTCGCTCAGTTCGGGGAGGACCAGGCACCAGGTGAGGGGAGTTCTGAGTTCCCTCCCTGCACACTGGGCTTCAAGACCAGACAGGCGACCTGAATTTGCAGGAGGAGAGAGAGGGGTGCTTCTAGGGCTTTCTGAGCCCTCAACGCTCTGCCAGGCCTCAGTAAGAAGCATCTGGGCTCCTCAGAGAACAGAGGCCCTAGAGGAGGCTCATGTGGGGTTGTGGGCACAAGGGCTGTGAGGGTTTATTAGTGCCAAGCACTTACTCAGTGCTTTGGTGTCTGTTAAAATAATAATAATGATAATAATAATAATAATAATAATAATAATGCAATAGTAGTACAAGGATCATTCTCAGGATTTAGCAAATATCACCTTCACGTCTCCCTATTTGCTTCAGGGATTTCTCTGACACCCACACTGGGCTCAGCAGCTCCCTGCTCCCCCTCTCCTGGGAAGGGGCCTCTGCTGAGCCCCTGCCTGTCACTTCTGTGCAGCTTCACACCCTCACTCCCTGTTTATAACCAGAACCAGGGCTCAGTGGGGGAAGCTCCTCCCTGTATTTCCTGCCCTTCCCTGTCACACCTGCTGGCCCCACTCCTGTGAGATTTCAGGCTCCTCCCTGCACAGGGGACCCGGCCCCCCACTCCATTACTATGAAGCCTCTGCAGGGTGAGCCCCTCACAGCTCCTGCTGGTGGTTTTTCTGTTCTTATAAGAAAAGACGAGGAGACGACATGTTTGGAGACACTGGTTTGAGGGAGTGGCCGGGCCATGTCCTTGTCCCCAGACAGCATCAGAAGCTGCCTAGAGCAAGGCCTGGGAGACCCTGGGGGCGGCCTGGCTGGTGGGAGGGGCTGGCCCTGCCCCCCTTTCTTCCTGTGGCCAAGTTCTCACACCCCTGGGAGCTGCTGAGGATCCTGAGTCCTGACCCAGCAAGTGTGTCTGCACATGTCAAGGGCCCTGCGTGTCCTCCTTGTTCTGCACAACCTCGTCCTCTGTTTTCTGTTTGCTTGATGTGTCTTTATGGTGGGGATCAAGGTCATGTCTTATTCAATAATTAGAAGCTTCAATGGATGCAATGAAGAGTTGTTGAAATGCCAGCAGAGAGTCCAGCAGTGTGAATGGGGACAGTCACATCTGTCAGGAAAGGAGAGAGGGGTGATTTCCCATGGGTTTGGCGTTCCCATGGGTTTTTGATCCCACACCTCCTGTCCACACCAATCCCTTTGGCAAGCATTGCCTGTGAGGGCAGCAGTGTTTGCTCCCATTTCTGGGTGAAATGAGCCTGGGAGAGTCAGCGGGGGCTGAGGTCTCCAGTAGGTAGTGGGTGGCAGGGAGGCCTGATTCCTCAGCCTGTTTCTGCTCCTCTGGGCAGGGTGACCCGGATGGAGCTGCCTGTCCCTCTGCATCCCTGGAGGGGTGACTGGGGACAGCAATCTGTGTTTGTGGAGCCTCCAACCTGGGACTGGGGTGCCTGGGAATGTTTCCTGGAGTAGGGGCGTGTGAGGTGGGTGTGGTGATAGCTGAGCTGGAAAGCAGATCTCAGACCAAGTGTGTCCTCGGCCCTTCTTCTTCCCCCTCTCCCCTCCAGGCTGTGGGGTCCCTGCCATTCCCCCAGTTGTGAGTGGCATAAAGAGGATCGTCAATGGGAAAACAGCTGTCCCTGGCTCCTGGCCCTGGCAGGTGTCTCTGCTGGTGAGAAAGTCTTCATCTGAGTGGGGTCACCCTGCACTAGGTGTCCAGGGCTGTGGGCTTCTGTCTGGGGGTGTGGTGTGTCCTGCCAGCACTAACTCTCCTTCTTCCTCCAGGACAGCATTGGCTTCCACTACTGTGGGGGGTCCCTGATCAACGAGTCCTGGGTGGTCACTGCCGCCCACTGTAAAGTCCGGTGAGGCCCAGGGAGGTTCAAAAGTGGGGGTGGGGGAGCAGGCGTGTCCTTCTCCTTTCTCACTCCATCTGCCTCCTCTAGCACATTCCACAACGTTGTGGCTGGTGTGATTGACAGGAGATCAAAGACAAAGAAGAATATGCAGGTCCTGAGGATTGCTCAGGTACGCGGGCTGGGGGTTGGGGCAGGACGTGGAAGAGACACGAGGCAGCAGATGGGCCTCAGAGTCTCCCTCCGGCGCCCCTGGTGTGTCCTGTGATTCCCACCAGGAAGGTTGTCTCGTCAAACCTGCAGATCCCTGGCGGATCCCACAGCTCACCTCCTCCCCCTGACCTCACCCACAGGTGTTTGACCACCCGAATTTTAATGTCACCACCGCCAGCAACGACATCGCCCTGGTGAAGCTGGCCACCCCCGCCCGCTTCTCCAGCGTCGTGTCCCCCGTGTGCCTGCCCAGTGCTCAGGACAACTTCACAGCTGGGTCCCTGTGTGTCACCACGGGCTGGGGCAGGACACATTACCAAGGTGAGTGACCTTGGCCTTGTCACCAGGAGGGGGGTCTTGTCTACCTGTGCAGCAGGCAGGGCCCATGTAACTCTGTTCTTTGAGTTTATGACAACGGACAGTGTCATAAATGTTTCCGCTGTGTTATTTACAACCCACTTAGAGAAAACCCACCCAAATGAATGGACCCGAGCTCCATGATGGCCTTGCAGGGTCAGGTTCTGAGACACAGCTCAGTCCCAGCAGGCCCCGCCCCACTCACCACCTGCACCTGTCCACAGTGACCCCAGCAGCGCTGAAGTCCCCCAGGCCTCAGGGATTGGAGTTGGGGCCTCCTTCCAGACCTGGGCGGGGTTCAGGTATCCAGAGGTATCCAGGGTGTGGTCAGGGACCCGAGAGTCCAGCCTGGCGCCCCCTCCCCGGGGCTGCCCCTGTGTGATGGTCTCCTCCAGCGTCCTGAGTCCTGCCCAGGCCAGGGCTACCCGGCTGGTCCTTCCCCAGAGCAGGCTGGGCAGGCAGGGCTGGTTTCACCAACTGTGCTTGCGGCAAATTTAGCACCGACTGCAGTGAAATCAGAAGGCGGGTACCCCTGAGATTTCTAAAGTTTAAGGAGGTACAGGCCTTGGGTTCCAGCACCCTGATAATAGCGATGGAAGAGGGGGATCAGGGAGGGCAGCAATCTTGGGTCTTGTCCTCTCCTCCCAGGGTGGGCTAGAGGCGCCGGGCCCTGACCCCCTCCCGGCCTCTCTTTTGTTCCAGGTGCGGGACCCATGAAGCTGCATCAGGCCACCATGGCCCTCCTGTCCAATGCCGAGTGTATGAGATCCTGGGGCAGCGACATCATTGATTCCATGGTCTGTGCAGCGGGCAACCGCGTCACTGTCTGCAAGGTATGGCCTGCTCTACGCTGCCCCCTTGGTAATCTGTCTTGCTTTGTAGGCAGGGGCTGGTGCAGCCATTTCTTGCCCCCTGGTTCACCTACCCTCACCCTTTGGCCTATGTTTAGAGAAGCCAGGACCAGCACTCACAGGTGCCGCAGACAGAATGGCTCTAGCCAGACCTGGAGGCAATCCTCAGGACCTGCACATTCATACCTACCCCTGATTTGTATGTTTTAGCCCTTTTACAGATGATCCTCAGACCCCTCTGGCACAGGTGGTGGGTCTGGTCTGCCACCCTAACACATGAAAGTTTCCAGTGCTCGACCACTGCTCCTACTTGTCACTTGGGTACCACTTTGACTCGGTCAGACTGGCTCACAGAATGGTCCTGCCACCCCTTTCAGACTTACAGACAGGTGCTTCTCCTCCCACAGGGCGACTCTGGCGGCCCCCTGGTCTGCCAGAAGGATGGAGCCTGGAACCTGGTGGGCGTCGTGTCCTGGGCCAGTGACACATGCTTCATCTCCGTGCCCACTGTGTGTACCCGTGTCACTGAGTTCATGCCCTGGATTGAGGAGATCCTGGCCAACAACTGAGTCTTAATCCTCCCATCCCAAACACAGCGTCCCCAATAAAAGTCTTTATACAGCAGCCCTGACTGCTCGTGTGTCTGTGGCCTGGGGGAGGTGGCTGCAGTGTCCCTGTCACCCACCAGGGGGCGGCGTGACCCTCCCTTTCCAGGCTGCAGAGCCCCAGCAGCCCCTGTTTCTCAGGGAGCTGAGGCCTTTGGGTCTGGGCCTCCCTACTTAGGAGGCAACTGAAGTAGAGTCCAGGACCACCTGCTGCAGCCTCATTTCTCAGCCTGGTCTTTGGTCTTCTGACAGATGACTTGGTCCAAGGAGCTTTGTGGGGGGACAGGAGTGCTCCAGGCCAGGCCATGCAGTCCTCCTACCAGCAGGGTGGGCCCTGGGACCAAGAGGGCCACCCAGGCAGGCTTGTCCCTCCCTACATGCTCCAGCACCTTTCTCTGCCTTGAGCCCCCTGCACACCCTACCCCAGTGCAACCATGGAGTCTCCACCCTCCCCTCCTTGGATCCCAGGTCTGCAGTGTCTACCGAGCAGCTTGGGAAATCCCTTCCAACCCCACAGAACAGCCCCACTCTCCTTCTAGTCCCCGCTGTGGTCTGTTTTTTTTCTGGCAAGTCTACAGGGGCAGGTTCCTGCATATGGAGTGTCAGGGCTGGTTTCTCTCTCTTTGTAGTGCCACAACTTTGGGCCCTGATAGCAGGACTCTAATCCTCGGGGACTGTGTATTATTTACTTTTAACTTCTCATCCTCTGCCACCTTTCTAGACAAGGCTCATAGGATTATGTCATTTATGACCATTTCTTGGTTTTCTTTTTAGAAACGTCTATCAGGTCACCTGCCCGCCTCTCATGTAGGATTCCTCTTCTTATTGTTGGGTGTGGGCAGCTCAGGGCCCTTAGCACAGGCCTCTCTGGAATGGCCTCAGCTGAAGAGCATCCCCTTGACCAAGGCCATGCCTCCTCTCTGGGCAGCCCACACCCTTGACTGGTCAGTGGGTTAAAGACCCATCTGCTCACCAAAGCTGGGCCCTGGAGCCCAGTTTCTGCCTGTATCCCCCTGTACCCCATCTTCCCCTCAGGGTGTGGGAGCCAGGAGCTCCCCCATGCACTCCCTGCTGCTCATCTTCACATGGAGGTTGTTTCCCGAGGCCTGGAGCTGAGGCCTTGGCACCAGGACTGGGTCATAGAAAAGCAGGCACAGGACGGGGTTCTGGGGTAATGAGCACCCTTCACCGAGGCAGGGAGACTCGATAAGGATGGTGATAATGGGGGGCCGCTGCTGAGCACAGGGAAGGCTTTAGAAACCAAAAACAAATGCTTGGAGTGATTCATAGGTAATTAAAAACAGGTGTGGAATCCAGACCCCCCCACCTTGGAAACAGGCAGAGGGGAAACCGAGGCAGGGACAGAACTGAGTCACAGAGCAGCCAAACTTTGAAGTCTAAACTCTCCACAGAGACAGTTCGCTCTGTCTAGGTCAGGGCCTGGTTACAAATAGGAGCACAGACTGTCCCTCCATTTGGACCATGGTGGGGTCAGATACTCTAGTCCTATTTCATCCTGTGTGGGGGTGGGGTGGAGGTGATCAAGTTCCCTAGGTGATGTCTGAAAATTTATTTCTCACAAACTTGTACAAGCTGT
This sequence comes from Talpa europaea, assembly GCF_964194135.1. Taxonomy (NCBI): domain Eukaryota; kingdom Metazoa; phylum Chordata; class Mammalia; order Eulipotyphla; family Talpidae; genus Talpa; species Talpa europaea. The sequence goes on along the minus strand of NC_140084.1, from coordinate 12,373,572 downwards.
GTAAGCTACCCATATATACCTACAATAAGTGTTATTAGTATAAATTAAGCATAGAAGTACTAAATCACTAACAACAAAATAGAACACTATCACAATATACTGTGATAAAAGTTGTGAATGTGGTCTCTCCCTCTCAAATATTTAATCATAGGCAAAATTTCAGGCCTCAGACAACTGAATTCTCAGAAAGCAGAACCTCATATGGGTCCCCTGGACCTCCCAAGGGAGCTGGGGGACCAGCCAGCAGGTGCGCAGGACCCAGTGCATGTCTGGGCCTGGAGGCCACAGGCTGAGGCGGGCAGGATGGCTCAGTGGAGTTGGAGCATGGAGGATTCCAGAGCAGGGCGTGGGTGGCTCCTAGAAGCAGGGAGAACAACACTGGTCTCCCCAACACAGAAGAAGGCGGACCCTGACTTGGAACCACAGGAGGGGTGAGGAGCTCAGGTGTTCAGAGATAAGGAGGTCTGTGTGAGGCAGGAGCCCCCAGGGGCTAAATGAGGGGCCCTGAAGATGCCCCATCCCCCAGGGCAGGAGGGATGCTGAGCAGGAACAGGAGGCTCCGCTCCTGGGGACTGGGGACCTGAAAGCAGCTGCAGGAGGCAGTGTGCTGGGCCCAGGAGAAGGTGCCAGGTAGGTACAGGCACCAGGAGGGGCAGGGCCTCAAGACTGAGACTTCATTCCTGGGTCCTGACAGCGTAGGGTGCCTCATAGGGACCCCAGTCTGAGCCATGCCAGGAAATCAAGGCCACAACAAGCAGGCTTGTGACCTCAATAAACAACTAGGCACTCTGTGCACCCCAAATTAGAGTCAGGCCCCGCTGGCCTCCAGGTGAGTTCACATGCCTGCCTTATTGCTACCACAGGCCCCTCCTATTCCAACTAGAATTTCATTCCCCTCCATTGGAGGCACCTGCTGACAGAACCTTCAACAAATTGATCAATAGCTTCCGGGGCAGGAGCTGGTCCCTCAGCACCCACAAAGCAGAGCACTTACCCCGGGCAGGGGTTCTCAAGCTGGGATCCTCAACCCCTGAAGAACTAGCCACTTCTGAGCAAGGTAAATTATCCTCCTCACCCCACACCTGACTCATGACGCTAGGAAAGTGAGGCCCAGCGCCGTTTGAAAGCAGCTTCTGGGCTATTCTGAAGCCGCTCAGGGTAAGAGCCCATGAGCTGGAGTGGGAACTCAGTGGCCTCTCAGGAGGGGAGGCCCAGCCTCCCCGAGCTGAGGGGGCCAAAGAGGGATGTGTCGTATCGCTTGTGACCACGAAGGGGCAGTGTTAACCCAAAAACTTCTCTCAGGTCAGGGACAGCTCAAGTGGACGAGGAGCACAGCCTTGGAACATGCTGGAAGACAAGGCAGTGGCAGTGGTTAGACTTTAGGCTCAGTACAGCAGGTTACATCCTTCCTCTTACCCCTGTGTATAGACAGGAGGGAGGGATCCACGAGCTTTGATGGTCAGAGTTGCTCCCCCGAACGCTGGTGTGGGTGACCTGCAGGGAAAGCTCTGCGTGAGCGGAGGCGAGGTGGCTGTGGAGGGCTGCGGCAGTGTCTGTCCCTTCTCAGAGAGAGATGACAGGGCTCCTTGCGGACGGTCAGGGACTGGTTGGAGGATGGATTTCTGGACCCAAAGCTGCTGCCTGAAGTGAGAAACTGGTTCACAATAGGAAGACTCGATCTCAGTCCCTGGGACCCTGGAGCCCTCACTGTGGAGGGGATGCTCTCTGTCCTCTCCTGTGGCCCCAGGCCTCCAGACCCCATCACGGGAGGGCACTTTCCCAACAGGCCCGAGCCAGTGCCTCAGGCTACCTGTTCCTGTTCCTGAGAGTTCCCTGAGTCCAGAGAACACAAAAGTCTTCCTTCCCTCCTTTGAATGATGGAAGGAGAAAAAACACAAATGTTACTATTGCAGTAACAACCCTTCCTGGAAAGGGGGGTCCCTATAGCTCCAAGCTGAGTGACAGACACCCCGGGGTGCCCACTAAGGCTGTGAAAATATCCCAAAGCTCCAGAACCAGATGGTTCACGGCTGCTGCCCAGCCTGTTTCCCTACAGATGGGGTCAGGGCCCAGGAGACTCTTCCCTGATCAGAGAATGTCCCCCAATGAGGAGAGGTGACCCCAGCACCAAGGTGACTATAAATCACAGGCCACACAAATGTGAAAACTGTTCACTGTGAAATGCTGTTCTGGGCCTCCCTGGAGGCCTAGGGGTTGTCTCAGCGCTATCAGCACGGGAAAGTGTGACGGTCCTTACGGGAAATGAGCAAACCAAGTAAGAAAGCAACTATTTTTACCTTAGGAAAGGCAGCCTGTAGGTCAAAGGTAAATGCAATTTTAACTATTCGACACCATTTTCAACACATCGAGCTTGTTGTGGGGGAGAACCTGGTGTAGGCATGAGGCACGGGGTGGGGGGGTGGTGAATTCAGCAGAGACAGAGCAGAGAAGAGCGCAGGAGCATTGTAGGGTAAGGTCAGAACGTACCAGGCTGTTGTGCCCTCCCGCCAGCAGGACTGATGATGGATCCCTGCGGTCCTGAGTGCATGCCTGAGGGCGGGCACCTGGAGTAGGGTGTGGGCGTGTGTGAGTGGGCACACCTGTGCTGAGAGACTGGGCTTATAGGGGCGGCGTCACGGGGATGCCAGGAGGAGCAGACGCACGAGAAAAGCAGAGAGCAGAGAGGCAGAACGAGAGCGAAAGAGAAAGAGCAGCAGAGACCACTAGAGAAGGCCAGGAGAGCCCAGAAAGAGTGAAGACTTGCTGGGGGCTGGGAGGCTGGCAGCCTCCATCCCCCCACACCCCTGCCTGCTCTGTACCTAGTAAATCCCAATAAGAGCCTGAAAAGCCACTGAGGGCTCCAGGACTGACTCCTTTGCCCCATCTGCTCGGGTCATAGAGATCCTGCAGCGCACGCTTCCTGCCGCTCCAAGCATTTACTGAAACACACGGCTAGGAGGAGCGGGGGGTGAGACAGGAGGGCCTGCAGCACAGAGTGAGGGCCCTGGGCCTATGACACCCCAGGCATCTGGCCGGTGGGGAGACTAGTCTTGGGCATGTCCTGATGATGCTCTGAATGAGCAGAAAGGATCCTCAGCTTCATGTCCCGGTTCCACGGGGTCCCATCCACTCCCTTTATCCATTCAAGCCTCCCCAACTTGCCTGCTGGGCAAGGAACGGGGGCCTAGATTTTAATTTTAGTAATGATACTGAAGTCGTTTTTGGCATGTTGGGCTTGGAGAGTCGGGTCCCTGAGTTAACTCTGGGAAAAGTCTCACCAGCTCTCTCCTTTCAGCAGCACCCAGTGAGATTCCCAGGCCAGTTTCTCCATGATACAGAGACATTAGCTGTATCCAAAAGGGCAGGTTTATTGTAAACAGGAGAGAAGAATAAAGGACATTTGCATAGACACAAGCGGGCAGAGAAAGCTGCTCCTGAAAGGGACAGGTTTGCTCAGAGGCCTGCATGGTGCGGGCAGCAGCCAGGGGAGGAGGGGTGACTCTGTGCTTTGCACAGGGAGAAGGTCAGTGAAGAGAAGCCGCAGCTAGGTCACAGGTCACAGGCAGGCAGAAGGGCTGCTGCCCCCGGCCAGTGCAGACATTGCCCTGACACAGGCTTCTGCAGTCTGGGAGGGCTCTTTCCTTTGTGGAGTTGTTACCTTTGGTTTCTTTTGAATAACTATGTCCTTAATCTCATATGCTGCCCTCTGGTTGTCCCCCGTGACAATCTCCACAGCAGTCTGATGCCAGTTTAGGTCTGTGCCTCCTGAGCTAAAGGTTGGCCCTAAGAATTTTTCATTTCTGTATCCTGTTTAATGACTTTGTTAATCACATCCACCCCCACCTGCACCTCCTTGCCTTACATGAGCCCAGTCTCTGGTCTTAGAGTGTCTCCTTTCCAACTTTTCTTAAGCTCCATAAATACCACCACAGAATTGATAAAAATGTGAAGTCTGGAATCCTGTTCTCACAGAGGAGGTAAAGTGACTTCTCATAGATGATAATTATTAGTGGCAAAAAAATAAAAGTGGGCATCGAAACTTTAGAAGTATCCAGATTCTACGATCCCGTCATTCTGCTGCAACAATTCATTTTAAGCCATCAGCAGAAACTCGCAGCAGGTGTCCTGACAGGCTGCTCCAGCCCTGGACCAGGAGACCCAGCTCCACCTGCCAGAGGCCTCAGGCGAGGGAGCTTGTGCTTCCCTGGGACTGAAGCCAAGGTTGGGGCCAGGTGGGAGAACCCCAGGGCAGCCTTGGGGCCCCTCCTGGCCCTGCCCGCTACACCCACACACACTGGCTGCTCCTCCTACTTCCAGATGGCTCAGACACCCGGGATCCCATCTGGGCTCCAGCCAGATGGAGAAAGGACAGAGGGCAGCGTGTCAAGGGCCTGTGGCTCTGTGGGAACAGCACAGAGGGGCCCGAAGCACATTCCAGCTGCTTCTCTGTCTGTTCTCCCTGGTGCCTCCAGCTCTAGCAAGCGTGTCCATGTCACCTCCTCCCTGGTGCCTGTCACGTAGGTCAGATGCTCCCTATCCACAACCACTGTCCCTCCTCGCTGACCTGTGATGCCCTCTGGCACCGAGCAGGAGCTGGGGCGCTGTTCCTGACCAGCCCGAGAGGGGCTCCCCATGTCCATGGGGCTCTCTTGTGAGGAAGGCGCAGCGGGGGGCTGTTCTCTCACTGTCCTCTGGGCTGCCAGGGCAGGGCGTGACTTTCACAGACCTCGGAAGATGCTCGTGCGGTTTTGGAGTTGGGTTCTGAGAGTGGGGTCCTTGGATTCACACTGGGAAAGCTTTCATCAGAGCTCCCCATTCACCAGGGCCGGCGAGTTCCCAGGCAAGCTACTCCACGACACAGAGACATTAGTTATATCTGAAGGGCAGGTTAATTATTAGGGAGACAAAACAGAGGACACTTGGGTAGACACAAGCAGCAGAAAGGGCTGCCCCAAAAGGGATAGATTTGATAAAAGAGAAGCCTGCATGGTGACAGGCGGTCAGCCTGGAAGAGAGCAGCCTCCGCTGAGGGAGGTCAGTGCAGAGAACCCCAGCACGGTACAGGTCACGGGCAGGCAGGAAGCTGCTGCCCTGCAGAGGGACAGAGAGTTGGCAAAAGGAGCTGCATAGGCACAGGTGGGCAGAAGGACATTGCACTGATATAGTCTTCTCTTTGGGAGGGGCTCACTCCTTGATGGAGTTGTTGACTTTTTTTTTTTAAGATTTATTTATTTATACAAGAACCGGGTACAGGCCAGATATGCGGGAGGGTGAGAGGATTCACCAGAAACAGAGTGAGGAACAGAACAGGCAGACTGACAAAATACACTGCTGAGGGGAGCAGCGGGTGGGACAGGAGAGGTCTGCCGCGTGGGACCCTCACCAGCCAGCCAGGAGCAAACCGGTGCTGCAGAGGCTGCTGGCGGCTCTACGGCGCTGCGCTCAACCACCTGCACCACCAGGGGAGGCCCTGACTTTGAATAAACTATGTAGAATTTGAGGGGGCCAGATTTCTACAATGGCCTCAATCTCCGCATCTTCACCTTCAGGTCTGTGCTCCTGACACCTGCTACAGCAGTCTGACACCTGTCTGTGTCTGTGCTCTGTGGTCTGGGCATGGCCCTAAAGATCTCAGTTCCCAGAGCTGGGTGAATGGCTTTTAGTGCCTTCTACTGCCACCTCCTGCTCTTGGCATTGCATGACCAAGGTTTCTGATCTTGTGGCACCTGTTTTCCAGTTTTTCTATCCTCATCCTCTATCAGGGACCAGAAGATGAGCAGCCCCAGGGCAGGATTCAAACAGGGGGAGCTGCCAACTGAGGGGGAGGGTGAGTCACAGCAGAGAGGAAGGTGCCAGAGCAGAAAAAGGGCAGATTCTGTGAGGGAAAATCATGAACAGAACATCAGTCAGTCATTCCTCAGTTGAAAGAGTCAGGTTTAAGTAGAGCTCAAAAAGGTGAGACTTGAAGATGAAATCAAGAAATATTACCCCTTTACCATGAGATACCATCTTACCCAGTGAGAATGGCACATATTAAAAAAACTAGCAACAACAAATGTTGGTGAGGGTGTGGAGAAAAAGGAACTCTTCTGCACTGTTGGTGGGAGTGCAAACTGGTCCAACCACTATGGAGAGCTGTGTGGAGATTTCTGGACCTACTAAACATAGAGCTTCCATATGATCCAGCAATTCCACTCCTAGGTATTTACCCAAAGGACACAGAAACATCAATTCCAAAGAGCACCTGCACCCCTATGTTTATAGCAGCACTGTTTACAATAGCTAAGCTTTGGAAACAACCCAAATGCCCAAAAATAGATGACTGGCTCAAGAAGATGTGGTACATATACACCATGGAATATTACTCAGCATTCAAAAAAGAGAAACACATGCAATTTGCAGCAACATGGATGGAGCTGGAAGGGATCATGCTCAGCGAAATAGGCCAGAAAGAAAAATTAAAATACCGGCTGGTCTCACTCATAGCAGGAATCTAGAAAACCTAAATAAGGGATCAGGAAAATGAATAACTATAAGAAAGTGAAAATCAAAATCAACAAAAAACTATGAACCAGAGACACTTTTTGGGGGGTGGGTGGCGGGAGGGGAGGGATTGGGGTCAAAATGGGGGGGTTGAAATTGTATGGGGAATATAACAATAAAATTTATTTTAAAAAAATTTTACCCCTTTAAAGGAAAGTCCCAAAAACTAAGACCAAAGCTGTCTCCTTTCTTTGAAAATGGAGACAAATATGCATGAACAGTTGATGTTTCTTAAGACTACATGGGCTGTTATTTTATTTTTATTTTTTTAAGATTTATTTATTTATGCATACAAGAGCTGGGATGTAGGCCAGAGGTGTGGGGGGCGGTGGTGAGAGGATTCACCAGAGACAGAGTGGGAAGCAGAACAGGCAGACTGAAATACACTGCTGAGGCTGAGGGGAGCAGTGGGCGAGACAGGAGAGGTCTGCGCGCCATGTGGGTCACCACATGGCTGATATTGAACACCTGCCGCAGTAGCTGCAGATTGCTTCACAGTCCCTATGCTTAAACCTTTGCGCCACAAGGGAGGCCCCAGGCTGTTATTGTAAATGACTTTTTTTGTTGTTGTTATTATGTAGGTAAAACAGGTTCATAACAATATCTCTAAAGTGCAGGAAATATTGAGTAAGAGAAAAACTATTTCCCTCAGTGACACCTACCTGACCTGAGCTGTCAACTCTGTAGATGTTAACTGTGGACATTTTAGTGTGGTGACACCGCCTGAGGAGAGTTGTCACCTACTCCCCTAAATCATATACAGTGCTGTAAACTGTGGATACCTTAAAAAAGTACAGAAGAAGGCCCTCCCTGGTGGCACAAGGGCTAACTCTCAGCACTATGAAGCTATATGCAGCCACTGCAACATGAGTTCGATCCCCAGCCAGGGAGCTAAACCACATGGCGTGGCAGACCTCTCCTGTCTCGCCCTCTGCTCCCCTCAGCAGTGGATTTCAGTTTGCCTGCCTGTTCTGTTCCCTACTCTGTCTCTGTTGAATCCTCTCACCTCCCATGCCTCAGGTCTACACCCCAACTCTTGTGTGCATAAATAAATAAATGTTTAAAAAAGTTACCAAAAAAGATGTAGTTTTTCTTATGAAAAATAGAATGAAAATCTTTCCATTACTTCAAAAACCCAAATGGGGCCTCCCCAGTGGTGCAGCGGTTGAGCGCTGGGTTGCGAAGCTGCCTGCAGCCTCTGCGGCACCGGTTCGATCCCCGGCTGCTCCTCGGCCACCGGAGGAGGGTCCCACATGGCGCGCAGACCTCTCCTGCCGCCCGCTGCTCCCCTCAGCAGTGTCCTTCGGTCCTTCTGCCTGTTCTGCTCCCCACTCTGGCTCTGGTGAGTTCTCTCACCCTCCCGCGCTTCTGACTGTACCCAGTGCATGTATAAACAAAAAAACAAAACAAAAACAAACCAGCAAAACAAATAAATAAAGCATGCCTCTAAAAAAAAAAAAAAAAAAAAAAAAAAACAAAAACCCAAATGAACACTTACTACCTAGATTTACCAAAGCTATGGTTTAGTATCTTGATAGTTCCACAAAGTAGGATCTGGAAAAGAAAAAACAAATATTTTGGGGCCTCCCCGGTGGCACAGTGGGTTGAGCACAGCACTGTGAAGCTGTCCACAGCCTCTGCAGCACCGGCTCAATTCCCAGCCGGCCAGGGGGATACCCACATGGCGCGGGAGACCTCCACTGTCTCTCCCACTGCTGCCCTCAGCAGTGCTTTCCTTCCATCTACCTGTTCTGCTTCACACTCTGTCTCTGGTAAATTCTCTCACCCTCCCGGGCTTCTGGCCTCTATCTCAGTTCTTGTATAAATAAATAAATAAATCTTTTTAAAAAAAATTCCTTATTTAAAAAAAAGAAAAAAACAAATATTTTGTTATTGCCCATGTGTAGGATGCATAAGTATGTAAGATTGATATTTTTCATTAAGATTGAGATTTTATTATATGCGTTCATTGTTCTGCTTCTCCCTTGATTTTTTTTAAAGATTTATTTATTTATACATACAAGAACTGGGGTTCAGGCAGGAGGTACAGGGGGTGAGAGAATTCACCAGAGACAGAGTAGGGAGCAGAAAAGGTGGATCTACTGAAATCCACTGCTGAGGGGAGCAGCGGGTGAGTCGGGAGAGGTCTCCTGCGCCATGTGGGTAGCTCCCTGGCCAGGGATCAAACTGGTGCTTCAGTAACTGTGGATAGCTTCATAGTACTAACGCTTAACCCCTTGGGCCACCAGGGAGGCCCCTGTTTCTCACTTGCTCTTATGCTGTGAGTGATGGAGGATGAGGATAGAAAAATTGGAAAGCAGGTGCCACAAGATCAGAAACCTTGGTCACACAATGCCAAGAGCAGGAGTGGGGGTAGAAGGCACTGACTGAGATCCTTCAGGCCATGCCCAAACCACAGAGCACAGGCACAGACAGGTGTCAGACTGCTGTAGCAGGTGTCAGGAGCACAGACCTGAAGGTGAAGATGGGGAGATCGAGGCCATTGTAGAAACCTGGCCATTGTAGAAATTCTGCATAGTTTATTCAAAGTCAACAACAAACAAACCTCTCCATGAAGGAGTGAGCCCCTCCCAAAGAGAAGACTCTATCAGTGCAATGTTGGCGGTGGCACCACGCCAGCAGTTCTTCTGCCTACCTTTGCCTATGCAGCTCCTTTTGCCAACTCTCTGTCCCTCTGCAGGGCAGCAGCTTCCCACCTGCTGGTGACCTGTAGCCTGCACTGACCTCCCTCAGCCGGGGCAGCTCTCCTCAAGGACTGCAACCATGCAGACCTTTGTCTTTCTCTCCCTCCTATAATTAACCTGCCTTTTCAGATATGACTAAGTCTCTGTGCCATGGGAAACTTGCCTGGGAAATCACCAGTGCTGGTGAAACGCGTGCTCTGGTTAAATCTTTCCCTGTGTGAACACAAGGACCCCACTCTCCGAACCCAACAACTACAATTCAAAACGACATTATCCCTGAGGCCCGTCCTCCCCTGGGGGCTGCACTGGGGGCTCCGTGGATGACACAGGCTGGAAGACAGCAGGACAGGGAGATGCAGAGGGAGCAGAAGGGACATGCCTGCCCTTCCTGCATCCCCAGGGGTGCAAGTCTCCCCGCATCCTCACATGTCCCACCCCAGGAGCTCATCCCGGGTGACTGTCCTGAACCCGGGAGCCACCTGCTCCCTCTGACCTGCTTCTCCCAGGTGAGCACAGGCCGGGGCCTTGGGGGAAGAATCTGTTCTCCCAGGGGGTCTCTCCCCAGGGACCCCCGACACTGTAGCAGCCCCTCCTGCTTGGGGGGCCTGTCACGTGATGTTCTTACTTGTGAGTGTCTCTCTCACTGCTCTGGAATACAGGGCAGGGGTGCTCTGTGCATGGGAGTGTTGGGATGTAGAAGGGACCTGACCTGGGAAATGAGGGTCCTTCCCAGGAGGCTGAGGTCCTGTGGCCCCACCTAGGGCAGGGGCCTCTCGGGCCCACCCCTCCTCCTGGCCTTCCTGTGCTCGCCTCTGTGTTCCTGACATCAGCCCTGAGCTTTTAGGGTCCTCAACAGGCCATCTATGGTGTGGAGACAAATCCTCACTGATTAGCAACTAAAGAGAGATGCAGTGGCTGGCTTCATACACTGTGAATCAGCAGGGGGAAAGAATTTGGTTGAACCCAAGGCCATCCTCTTTGGTCCTCAAGTGCTCAGAAACTGCCCTTCCTGGAATAGTTCTGACTCCACCCCAGTAAGGACCAGAGCCTCTTGCTTGTCTTATGCATTTTCCTTGCCTCAGGGAGTTTCCCTGAGCAGATAGAGAAGCAGCCGGAAGTTGGGCCCTTGGGCCTGTGTTGAAATTCATCTCCTGGGTGCTCAGCTCTGGGTGGCCCAGAACACCTGAGTGAGGGTCCCATTTTATGAGTCTTTACTGAGCACCTGAAGCCTCCACAGTGGAGCCAGGACCCCCAAAGCTCACCAGCTGACTCCTTTGATCCAGGACTTACCAGCTGACAGGAGTATGTGAGCCTGAGGTGTCCCAGGCTGAAGCGCAGGGCTGCACACGTTCAGAGACCCTGATCATCCTATATACACAGATGGCAACTGGGAGGAAGGCCTCAGGTCAGCGAGGCCCAGAGGCCCAGTGGGGGAGTAAGGAATCCCAGGATATTAAAAGGAGCCCCAGAGCAGGCAGCCCCACATCTCTCCCCCTGCACCGCTATGGCCCTCCTCTGGCTTCTCTCCTGCATCACCCTCGTCGGGGCCGCCTTTGGTGAGTGTGGTAGGGTCTGAGGGACCAGCCATGCCTGGGAGAGACTGGGGAGGAGGACTCAGCACCCCATGGACTCAGCCTGGCCCCATCACAAGGGACTCGCTCAGTTCGGGGAGGACCAGGCACCAGGTGAGGGGAGCTCTGAGTTCCCTCCCTGCACACTGGGCTTCAGGACCAGACAGGCAACCTGATCTGCAGGAGGAGAGAAAGGGGTGCTTCTAGGGCTTTCTGAGCCCTCAACGCTCTGCCAGGCCTCAGTAAGAAGCATCTGGGCTCCTCAGAGAACAGAGGCCCTAGAGGAGGCTCATGTGGGGTTGTGGGCACAAGGGCTGTGAGGGGTTTATTAGTGCCAGGCACTTAGTCCTTTGGGGTCTGTTAAAGTAATAATAATAATATAAATAATAATAATAATAATACAACCAAGTATCTTTCTCAGGATTTAGCAAATATCACCTTTCCCTACTTGCTGTAGGGATTCTCTGACACCCACACTGGGCTCAGCAGCTCCCTGCTCCCCCCTCTCCTGGGAAGGGGCCTCTGCTGAGCCCCTGCCTGTCACTTCTGTGCAGCTTCACACCCTCACTCCCTGTGTATAACCAGAACCAGGGCTCAGTGGGGGAAGCTCCTCCCTGTATTTCCTGCCCGTCCCTGTCACACCTGCTGGCCCCACTCCTGTGAGATTTCAGTCTCCACCAGCATAGGGGACCCGGCCCCCCACTCCATTGCTATGAAGCCTCTGCAGGGTGAGGCCCTCACAGCTCCTGCTGGTGGTTTTTCTGTTCTTATAAGAAAAGATGAGGAGACGACATGTTTGGAGACACTGGTTTGAGGGAGTGGCCGGGCCATGTCCTTGTCCCCAGACAGCATCAGAAGCTGCCTAGAGCAAGGCCTGGGAGACCCTGGGGGCGGCCTGGCTGGTGGGAGGGGCTGGCCCTGCCCCCCTTTCTTCCTGTGGCCAAGTTCTCACACCCCTGGGAGCTGCTGAGGATCCTATGTCCTGACGCAGCGAATGTGTCTGCTCATGTCAAGGGCCCTGCGTGTCCTCCTTACTCTGTACAGTCTCATCCTGTTTTCTGTTTCCCTGATGTGTCTTTATGGTGGGGATCAAGGTCATGTCTTATTCAATAATTAGAAGCTTCAGTGGATTCAATGAAGAGTTGTTGAAATGCCAGCGAGAGTCCAGCAGTGTGAATGGGGACAGTCACATCTGTCAGGAAAGGAGAGAGGGGTGATTTCCCATGGGTTTGGGGTTCCCATGGGTTTTTGATCCCACACCTCCTGTCCACACCAATCCCTTTGGCAAGCATTGCCTGTGAGGGCAGCAGTGTTTGCTCCCACTTCTGGGGTGAAATGAGCCTGGGAGAGTCAGCGGGGGCTGAGGTCTCCAGTAGGTAGTGGGTGGCAGGGAGGCCTGATTCCTCAGCCTGTTTCTGCTCCTCTGGGCAGGGTGACCCGGATGGAGCTGCCTGTCCCTCTGCATCCCTGGAGGGGTGACTGGGGACAGCAATCTGTGTTTGTGGAGCCTCCAACCTGGGACTGGGGTGCCTGGGAATGTTTCCTGGAATAGGGGCGTGTGAGGTGGGTGTGGTGATAGCTGAGCTGGAAAGCAGATCTCAGACCGAGTGGGTCCTCGGCCCTTCTTCTTCCCCCTCTCCCCTCCAGGCTGTGGGGTCCCTGACATTCCCCCAGTTGTGAGTGGGGTACAGAGGATCGTCAATGGGAAAGCAGCTGTCCCTGGTTCCTGGCCCTGGCAGGTGTCTCTGCAGGTGAGGGGAGTCTGCACCTAGTGGGGTGCAGAGTCTGCACCCTGCAGTAGGGGTCCAGGGAGTGGACTTCTGTCTGGGGGTGTGGTGTGTCCTGCCCACACTGACTCTCTTCTTCCTCCAGGACAGCAACGGCTTCCACTACTGTGGGGGGTCCCTAGTCAACGAGTCCTGGGTGGTCACTGCCGCCCACTGTGAAGTCAGGTGAGGCCCAGGGAGGTTTCAAAAGTGGGGGCGGGGGAGCAGGCGTGTCCTCCTTCCTCACTCCATCTGCCTCCTCTAGCACATCCGACACAGTTGTGGCTGGAATGTTTAACAGGAGAGCAAAGAAAAAGAAGAATGTGCAGGTCCTGAGGATTGCTCAGGTACGCGGGCTGGGGGTTGGGGCAGGACGTGGAAGAGACACGAGGCAGCAGATGGGCCTCAGAGTCTCCCTCCGGCGCCCCTGGTGTGTCCTGTGATTCCCACCAGGAAGGTTGTCTCGTCAAACCTGCAGATCCCTGGTGGATCCCAGACCTCACCTCCTCCTCCTGACCTCACCCACAGGTGTTTAACCACCCCAGTTTTAACAACGACACCGGTCACAACGACATCGCCCTGGTGAAGCTGGCCACGCCCGCCCGCTTCTCCAAGGTCGTGTCCCCCGTGTGCCTGCCCAGTGCTCAGGACAACTTCACCACCGGGTCCCTGTGTGTCACCACGGGCTGGGGCAAGACTGATTCCAAGGGTGAGTGACCTTGACCTGCGACCCAGGGGGAGGGTCTGGTCTACCTGTGCAGCAGGCGGGGCCCATGTAACTCTGCTCTTTGAGTTTATGACAACGGACAGTGTCATAAATGTTTCCGCTGTGTTATTTACAACCCACTTAGAGAAAACCCACCCAAATGAATGGACCCGAGCTCCATGATGGCCTTGCAGGGTCAGGTTCTGAGACACAGCTCAGTCCCAGCAGGCCCCGCCCCACTCACCACCTGCACCTGTCCACAGTGACCCCAGCAGCGCTGAAGTCCCCCAGGCCTCAGGGATTGGAGTTGGGGCCTCCTTCCAGACCTGGGCGGGGTTCAGGTATCCAGAGGTATCCAGGGTGTGGTCAGGGACCCGAGAGTCCAGCCTGGCACCCCTCCCTGGGGCTGCCCCTGTGTGATGGTCTCCTCCAGCATCCTGCGTCCTGCCCAGGCCAGGGCTACCCGGCTGGTCCTTCCCCAGAGCAGGCTGGGCAGGCAGGGCTGGTTTCACCAACTGTGCTTGCGGCAAATTTAGCACCGACTGCAGTGAAATCAGAAGGCAGGTACCCCTGAGATTTCTAAGGTTTAAGGGATTACAGGCCTTGGATTCCAGCACCCTGATAATAGTGATGGAAGAGGGGGATCAAGGAGCACAGCATTCTTGGATATTGTCCTCTCCTCCCAGGATGGGCTAGAGGCTGAGGTCCTGACCCCCTCCCGGCCTCTCTGTTGTTCCAGGCATGGCCTCCATCAAGCTGCAGCAGGCCACCATGCCCCTCCTGTCCAATGCCGAGTGTGAGAAGTCCTGGGGCAGCGACATCACAGATCTCGTGGTCTGTGCTGGGGCCAACAATGTCACCTCCTGCATGGTATGACCCCTTATCCATGTGATCCCCCCTCCCCAATCAGGCTCAAGGCCCTTCCTAGCCCATGATCCCTTTAAGCTCAGTCCTTGTCTGATCCCCGGGGGAGCCAGGACCAGCACTCACACACGCCCAGCACATGACTGGCCCTGACCATGATGGGGGTGCTGTCCAGCGGATTTGCTCCCCCTGAGCTAGGTTTTCCAGCCCACTTATAAACACAGCCCCAGCCCCCTGGGATAGGTGCAAAACTGGGTGCTCCTTGAGGAGATGGAAATGTGTAAACATTACTGTATAAGAATTTTGTTTCTTGGCAATACCTGTCTGAGCCAGGAGGGGGTGCACAAGGATCCAGGACCCCTTTCAGACTTGCAGACAGGTGCTTCTCCTCCCACAGGGCGACTCTGGTGGGCCCCTGGTCTGCCAGAAGGATGGAGCCTGGAACCTGGTGGGCGTCGTGTCCTTTGTCACTACTACCTGCAGCACCGATATTCCTACCGTTTGCTCCCGGATCACAGAGTTAAGGCCCTGGATTGAGGATATTCTCACTCAAAACTAAACCCTGGTACCATCTATCTCGAGTTTCCCTAATAAAAGCCTCTGCACAGAAGCCCTGACTGCTTGTGTGTGAGTGACCTGGGGAGGTGGCTGCAGTGTCCCTGGCACCCACCAGGGGGCGGCGTGACCCTCCCTTTCCAGGCTGCAGAGCCCCAGCAGCCCCTGTTGCTCAGGGAGCTGAGGCCTTTGGGTCTGGCCCTCCCTGCTCATTTCTCCTCTGGTTTCAGCTGGCTTGGCCCAAGGAGCTTTGTGGAGGGCAGGAGTGCTCCAGGCCAGGCCACCTCCTCCCAGCAGGGTGGGTCCTGGGACCCAAGGGCCACCCAAGCAGGCCTGTCCCTCCTCACATGCTCCAGACACCTTTCTCTGCCTTGTGCCCCTTGCACCTCCACCCAGACCATCCCTGCAGTCCCCACCCCTCCTGCCTCTACCCAGGTCCTGCTCATTCACTCTGAACTCACTAGCTGGGAAATCTTCCTTCCAGTCACAGTGGCTGAACCACTGTCTTTTCAGGTCCCCTGTCCTGTGTTTTTTTGTTTTTCTTTTTCTGGGATTCAGCAAGTGCATCTAGAGATCATTTCACTAAGGTACATCCCTTTGGCCAGGCTGCAGGTGGCTGCACGCCTACATCAGGAGGTGCCA
Source organism: Talpa europaea (assembly GCF_964194135.1). NCBI lineage: Eukaryota > Metazoa > Chordata > Mammalia > Eulipotyphla > Talpidae > Talpa > Talpa europaea. The sequence continues at coordinate 12,358,220 of NC_140084.1, read as the reverse complement.
GGGCTGGTTTCTCTCTGACAGACCTGACATCTGCACCATCAACTCTTGGGTGACTTGTACAATGGTGATAACTTCTAACTTTCTCATTTCCCTGGAATCCTTTCCTAGACATGCCTCCTCATCTGTCATTCTATTTCCTGGCGGCACTGTGCATCTAGAACATGCAAGGAATTCCTTCTTTTTTCCTTTACACATTTATGTTCACTGATTTTTGAGATGATTAACTTGTTCTCAATCATCCACCAAGGTGACTCTATTGTGTTATTTTAGAATCTTTATAAACTCATGGACTCATGGGTTTCCATCCCCCTATCATTCGTGAAGCTGAAATTCTGCCCCCGTGACCAGTGGGTCTAGTTGGTTCTGGACCATTTGGCATGGCCACACGGGTTCCAACCTTCCTTGCTCTCTGGTTTGACAAGATACCAAGACTCTGAATCTGCTATATCTTTAAAATCCACTGGTTTCTTTGAGTTGGAAAAGGAATTTCAAGCCCACAGTCTGGATGTAGGGGATATTCATGATTGGCGTGTTTGTCATTGTTTCTAGACCTTTCCAGTGGACAGAGCTAAGCAGTGAAGAAAACCAATTTTAGAAAAACATGAGTACTTTTACTTCCACTTCAAATTCAAGGCTGAAGGGCATGTTACTTAACCTTAAATAGAGCCCATTGGCAGGTTTTGAATTCTCCATCAAGAGTCCTCACTCTTAAGGACACAGGGAATGATGGAATTAGAATCCCAAAATTATAGCCTTGTTTTATTCTCTGTCATACAAATAGTTACAGGTAAACACTAATGTTATCACCAATATAATTAATGGATGCAACGAAAAAATTTTTGCTCTCCCCATTTTTTTTTTTTAAGATTTATCTATGCATACAAGAACCGGGGTGTAAGCAAGAGGGGCCATGGGTGAGAGGGTTCACCAGAGACAGAGTGGGGTTAAGCACTCTGGGGTTTGCAAATATTTTCAAATATTATATACCTAACAGTGCTCCAGTTGGGTGTGACGGTGAAGCATACGGTGAAGGCAGAGCCCAGGCTTGCTCAGGAGTCTCAAGGCACAAACTGGCCGCTGCAGGGCAAGGTCCATTTAACTCACTCTGCTGAGGGGCCCCACATCCTTGTTCTGAGTTGGGCCATGTCTGATGGGATGCGAGACCCCACACCCCTCTGTACAGAGGACCCTGCTTCTTCCTTCAGCGAATCATGTGCATTGTTCAGATGAGGATGTTCGAAATTCGCACTGGGCTACATGACACGGTCACTCATCAGCCACATCTGCACCTACAGTCTAGTGGACCCTGTATCAGCTCCCCCCTCCCTCCAGGAAGGACGGACACCCCAGCGACAGGGGGTGTGGGGAGCACGCAGCCCTCAGCTGACAGGCCTCTCTGGGAATGGCCTCAGCTGAAAAGAATCCCCTTGACCAAAGTCGCACCTCCTCTCTGGGCGGCCCACACCCCTGATTGGTCAGTGGGGCTTTAAAAGCCCATGTCCTCACCCCAGAAAGCCCAGTTGCTGCCTGTGCCCCTCCGGGTTGTGGGTGCTGAGAGCTCTCCCCATCTACTCCCTGCTGCTGACCTTCACCTAGAGGCCGCTTCCCGGGGTGCTGGAGCCATGGCCTAGGCTCCAGAACTGGGCCCCAGCAAGTGGGCGCTGCATGGGGTTCTGGAGTTGGACCCTGTAAGGGCAGGACTGGACACAGTGCAGGTTTTCTGATCCCATGCAGATCGGGTAAAGGAGGAGTCAGAGTCCTCAGTAGTTTTGTAGGTTTTTTATTTGGGGTTCACCAGGCATATGGCAGGCAGGGGTGCTGGCTGGGGGGCTGGCAGGCTGGCAGGCCTCCCAGCCCCCAGCAAGTCTTTACTCTATCTGGGCTCTCTAGCGTTCGTTCTGCTGCTTCTCGGCTTCTCTTTCGGCTTCAGCTGCTGCTGCTGCTGCTGCTGGCGTCCCCCAGTGACGCCGCCCTTAAAAGCACAGTCTTAGCTCAGCTGAATCCCATCTACCTATGCCCACACCCTATTCCAGGTGCCCGCCATCAGGCATGCATTCAGGACAAGGATCCATCATCTATCCTGATGGCAGAAGGGCAGAAAAGCCTGATATTTTCTTTACCCTACAGACCCCAAGTGCTGGCTGGCAATGAGGACCTGTAAAGGCAGGACTGGGCACAGTGCAGGTTTTCTGATCCCATGCAAACCGGGTAAAGGAGGAGTCAGAGTCCTCAGTAGTTTTGCAGGTTTTTTATTTGGGGTTCACCAGGCATATGGCAGGCAGGGGTGCTGGCTGGGGGGCTGGCAGGCTGGCAGGCCTCCTAGCCCCCAGCAAGTCTTCACTCTATCTGGGCTTTCTGGCGTTCGTTCTGCTGCTTCTCGGCTGCTTCTCGGCTTCTGCTGCGACTTCTGCTGCTGCTACTGCTGCTGCTGCTGCTGGCGTCCCCCCGTGACGCCGCCCTTAAAAGCACAGTCTTAGCTCAGCTGAATCCCATCTACCTATGCCCACACCCTATTCCAGGTGCCCGCCATCAGGCATGCATTCAGAACAAGGATCCATCATCTATCCTGATGGCGGAAGGGCAGAAAAGCCTGATATTTTCTTTACCCTACAGGACCCTTCACCGTGGCCGGGGGAGGCACCATCACAAGGTGAGAGTGAAGGTGGTGAGACTCCACCTGACGACCCAAGGCGTCTGGTTGGAAGAGAATTCATTAGTGGGTGCCCTGTGCCCCCAGTCTGAGAACCATGGGGGGAGGGAGCCTGGATAAGGGTGGTGACATGGGGGGCTGCTGCTGAGCAGTGAAGGTCTGGGAAAGAGGAGCAAGCCAGGGCGCCCTTCACAGGCATTTTAAGCTGATGTGGAAGCCGGAGAGCCTGCTTGGGACCAGGCAGAGGGGAAACTGAGGCAGGCAGGTTTACTCACAGAGAAGCCAAGCTCCGAAGGTGACACTCTACTGAGACGGGTCCGCTCTCCCGCGGTCAGGCCTGGTTAGGTGGGGTGGAGGCAGGCGCAGCTCCCTCTTGCCATGACTGTGTGGGGACGCAGACTGAGCTTGTCCCCCTTATCCACAGGGATATGTCCACGGCCTCCAGGGGAAGCTGAAAAGCCGCATGTTGGTGAACCTCCTAGAAGAGGTACCCCTGTCCCTCTCAAGGAAGCTGCAGGACTAGCCAGCAGGCTGCAGGACCAGGTAAGCGTCTGTGCCTGGAGGCCGCCGTCTGATGGAGGGGGAAACAGGACAGAGGACGCAGGGGCGTTAAGGATTTTGGGGCAGCTCTTCTCCAGAAGCTGGGAGACCATCAAGAGGCTCCCCTCAGAGGGCAAAAGGCAGGGCCTGTGCGGGGTAATGAGACTCAGGTGGGCTCCATGAGCAGGGCACTGTGGGAGGCAGGCGCCTGGGGGCGGGGCCAGGAGCACGGACTCCAGGGCACAGGGAATGCTGAGCTGGAGCAGGAGGCGCCTCTCCTGAGGCCTGGAGGGTGGGAGAAGCTGCAGGGGGCCGAAAGGGCACCAGGTGGATGCAGGTACCAGCAGGAGGTGCGGGACCTGCAGGTGCGGGACTTGGTTCCTGGGGCCTGACAGCCCTAAAGCGGAATAGAGGTGCATCTCAGAGACTCCAATCTGTGCCATGCCAGGAAATTGGCTGCTCCCAGCTGTATTCTCTTGGCACCCAAATCAGCATCAGACTGGTCCTCCAATGCTGGCCCCTGCTGATCCCCGGGCTAGGAGCTCATGGCCGCCATTGACACACCTGTTGACTGGACCATCTTTAACTAGATCATGGGTCTTAAGGGTGCATTTCCCTTTAATATCCCATAAAGCCGAGCCTCTGCTCACAGGCTGGGGCTCTCTAACACCAGGAGCTAGTTAGCAGATAAAATGTCAGCCCCACCCTTGATCTACAGATTCAGAAACCAAAGATGAGGCCCAGCATGTTTGTAAACAGCTTCCAGGTGACTCTGATGCAGCTTATTAAAAGCCCCTGAGCTTTGAATGCAGTGGCTTGTTAAGGGTGAAGAGGCCAGGCTCCCCCTGGTGGAGGGACAGGGGAGGGACACTAAAGGAAGAGAGCATTTAATTTATGCCTGGTGGGGTGCAGTATTAGCCCACGATAGCTACTTAGTGGCTGGGGGTGCAGACCAGCTGTGCCCCAGCCTCCTCTGGACACTGCTCCCAGGTAGGACAAATAGCTCTGCCATGGAACATGCTGGAAGGCAGGGCAGGGGTTAGTTTAGACTTCAGGTCAACACATGAGGTGTATGTACATCCTTGCTCCCAGTCCCCCACCTTCCTCTCCCTGTCCACAGAAAATCTGGGTGCCTCCCAGCGAGCCCAGTCTGGTCTCCTGGGGCGCTGGCATCCCACACTCCAGGTGTGTCCTAGGGCTGGAAAATGAACTCGGAGCAGACAGTAAACAGTGTGTGTGTGTGCAGTGTCCTGCCCTGTCCCCCAACTCCCAGCCCTGGTCACTTTGAGGCACCTTCTCAAGTTCTTTATCATTGATCCATTGTTTGTTAGATTTCTTTCTTTCTTGCCCTTTCTTTCCTCTTTTCTAGTTTTTTTTTTTTTTCTTTTTGGCTTTTTTCGGTTTATTATAGGAAGGGTTGACACTAATCCCAGTTAAAAGCAGACCCCAAATCCTTATGTTCCAGGCCCCAACCCAAAAGAATGGGCGCTTTGCCCTCTAGAGAAAGAATTCACCAGAGAGCACTGGGTGTAGTTCAACCAGCTGAGGCTTCATCAGAGACCAAGACGTGAAGGAAGCGATGCTAGGAGACTCTAGCCTGGCTCCCCGAAGGAATCAGGAGACATTTCGAGGGTGTATTTGCAAGCTGCGAGGTGGTGGGCGGAGGAGAGCTGCTCACAGTTTGTTCTGGGTTGGCTATTCCCAGGCATGCACAGATGAGTGAGTCTGCATGGGGGCTCCTGGCCTTCAGGAAATTGCCAGAAGGCCATTAGCCAGGATCCCACACATCCATCTAGCACGGGGCCTGGCGGCCTGTGTGGTGGGCCAGGGTCCGTCTTCTGTTCAGACAGGACTTGGGGCAGCTCTTCTACAGACTCAGTTACACTAAATAAGCTGGGAGGGTTTTCAACTTGTGACAAGGGACACAAGGGGAATTCTCCCCCTTGCAGGGAAACCCTCACTTAAGTTTCAGTGAGCCAAAAGCTTTTAAAGCACTGAACTTTCGATGGTCGTCCTTGGCCAGTTTCCTCCCAGCCGATGACCCGATGTGTGGTATTTTCACGATTCGTCCAGTTCAACACATTTGCTGAATTCTCATGTTGTCTTCAAGCCATGACTGGTTCGGTGTGTCTAACATAAACATTGGTGTTTTTTATTTTATTGTTTGCTGGGACTCTTTATTGCTCGGCTGGGCCGATCATGAGCCCCCCATAGAGTTCCCCTTTGCAGGAGCAGCACTGGCCGGGTGGGTCCTGAGGGTCCTGTGAGCACGGCAGACACCACCAGCAACAACCTTGGGAAACTATTGGGTTTTGGGAAAGTCATGACCTATTTTTCCTATATTTTTCAAGCAAAAATATGCCATGATTTTTCCAACAACCCAATAAAAACAGCAAGTTTATCCCGCATAGGTCCTGAGGGTACAGGCTTGGGGGAAGGGTGTGCGCCTGGTAGGGGGAGGGCAGGGGAGGCAACTGGTATACTTGGGGTTCTTTTATTTGGGCCTGAAGGTAATGGGGTTGCCTCTTCATTGGTGAGTTCGAAATATGAGTGGGAATAAAATCAAGGGCAAAAAAGTAGACAAAGTTCCTTTTCCTAAATCACTGAGATCTGGAAAATAAAATGAACTTGGGGTGTAGGGGCTGTCTTAGTCCTGAGGCCGGGGTGTGTTCATTCTCTATAGCACCCTCGAAGTAGATTTCTGGGCAATGAAAGCTGAAATGCAGCTCTTGGACTATAAATAAAGGGCACCAGCTGCTCCCGGGATGCACTAGAATCCCCTCCGACAAGGGGTGTCTGGGTGGGGAGGGCGTTCACAGCCCAGAGTAGATTCTTACATGTTGGGTGGGGTGCCAAGCAGGCCACACATCTCAGTGGGGTTGTGGTCATGATCCTGTAAGAATGACACAGAAGCCAGCCTGTGGTCCAGCCACAGGAAGCTGCTGGAAGCGCCCAGCTGTGGAAACAGGTACATGGTCTTACTAGGACCTATGTTCACGCCACCTGCCCCTCGCACACCCAACACGAAAGTAAAGCGCGTGGGTTGGGACAGCTGGGTGTATTCAGAGAACCAGCATTTCTGGGAGCACACGAGCATATGTACTCCGTAAACTATCTGCCCTCTCAGGGCGCAGATGGGTTTTTATGTGTCCAGCAAAACCTGAGTTTCTGCAGGTCCCCGCTCTATCCCGCTAGCGCTGTTCGGGTGGATCTTGCTGGCGAATTTTGAAAGGAATGGGTGACTTGGCGCTTATGTCCATGATTTCATCTGTCAATAAGGGAACCGGGGAATGCTGGGGATTTGCTGAAGACCATTTAGGGAAGAGAGTATGCTCATGATCCGTGTTTATTCGGTCTCTTTTGCTGGTTATATTTCGGTTTTGCACTTTCAGTCTCTGGCTGAGGAATCTGTTCCAAGATGTGGGTCATCCTTTGATTATGGAGTATGGCCATCTAGCCAAGTGACAAGATCTTCATATGGGACACGGCCCCGGGGTGTCCTCTTGGTTGTGGGAGGCACAGGTGTTCTGGCAGAGAGCTCCTGGGAGTCCATGTTGTCTGAGTCGGTCTCCACTCCAGCAATGAATGGGGCTTGCTGGGGTGACATCCTCTGGAGAGGTGCTCCCTCCTTATCACTGTCCAGCTGGGTCCTGGTCAGGATAAGGTGACTGACCTGATAGTATAAACAACCAAACAGGCCTTTGGTTCAGGCCTAGGAAGCCCAGCTGAGTCATGAGTGCTGTCAGTACCTGAAGGAGCTTATTCGAGTGGCCATCTAAGGGGTGGGTGGTATAGATGCCCCAAACAACCCCTTCCCTGAATGGCAGGTGTGCTGGGATTTTAACGGGGAAAGGGAATGTGAGGGAAGTTGGAGCTTTTATAGCCAGTCCCTGGAGGTGCCCAGCAGTGCAGTGGCAGGCGTCCAGGGGTTTGGACGCCAGAGGGTTGGAAAACTTCCCAGCAGGGAGTTTTCTCAGCAATCAGCAGGTGTTTGATTCTGGTGCCACCATCAACAAGGAAACACGGGGAATTTTATTAGGGATACAACACAATCAGTTTTCCAAGTTCCCAGGAATGTAAATGGTTAATTATAAGGGGGGAAATATGGGCTCAATTCTGCTATTTAACAGTTAATCCTGGAGAGGGAATGAGGCTTAGTGAATAAACAGTGCTGAAGAAGGAATGTGAAAGGTTGGTTAGCGTTTAATTCCACCTATTCCTAGTTTTAAGCCTAGGGTGTTTTCTATTGCAAAATGGAGGGATCCAGCTGATAGAACTGCGGCGTCCCCAGGACTGGCTGCTTCTGTGTTTCTGCTGCTGGTGGAGCAAAGTGTTGAGAGTCTCTGGGTGCTCAGGGCTCAGCTGGCATCTCAGGCCCCACAAGCCCCTGCAAAGCACCTAGAATCCTGGGCCCCTGACAGCCCAGGCTGAGGGGCATCTCAGGGGCTTCAGAGGAACGGCCACCACATGCACACAGGCCTGGACTGGACCCACTTCTGGTCATGGCAGAGGAGTTGCAGAGTCTCTAGAAAGGGGCCAAACCTCCAGGAGGGAAACAGAATAAAGACCTTTGCTATTACAGAGCCAGGAATCGTGCAGGGTCCTGTGCATTCATGGAACAAACCTCAAAGCCCTGTCTGGGGATAAGGCTCAAGGCCACAGCACACTTCCTGGTCCACCAGAAATTTGGTTTCAGGGAGACGATTGTACAAAACATTGTACAAAACATGGCTGCTCTGTCTCTGACTCAGCATGCCCCGCGGGCACATCCTCAGGTGGCCAGTGTCTGGCCCCTGGTAGCCTGTGGGGTCTGCCATGAGCCCTGTGTTCAGGCCCTAGAAAGCCACAGGGCATGGCCCTGTAGTGCCAACAGCCTCGCCTTAACCTGGTTGAACTATTTGTGTTGATTAGTGGCTGAGTACAGGCTTTTAGCAAGACTAGCTCTTGTATGCATTAATAAATAAGTCTTTAAAAAAAAAAGAGAGCTGTAGGCTCACCTGCTGGCCAGTGGGCTCTCACCCACTGCTAGCTCTCTGAATACCTTTGCATGTGCCAACCTGCGAGTTTGCTTCAGTTTTTCAGATCCCTGCGCTGTGCCCCTGGCTAGTTCTACTTCTTGTAAATCAGCAGGGCACTTTGCTTTGTGATCTAGCTTGTGTAGCCACCATTCAAGGGGAGCGTGGCCAGCACAGAGCCGGCTCCTTTTGGCCCCCCCACCCCTTGCCAGGGTTTGTTGGCAGGTGTTGGCCTGGGGGGTATTCAGTGACGAGGGGGTCATATTGCACTATCTGTCCTCAATCACCCGCCGCCAGGAAGCAGATGGTGAAATGGTCAAAATTCATAGTGGAAGACAGAAGTGGAGTAAACAGAATAAAAAGGAAAAGAACTTAGAAGGTGAAAGCTGAGGATTGAAAGAGATGACAAAGTGGGGTGTGGGGTGTACAGTACTTGACATGTGAGGGCGTCACAATTAAGGGCCTGGAGCAAGAATTCCATCTTTTGGGGAACCACTGGCCTGACAGTAATTTAAGGAGTGTCTCTTCGGGGGCCCCCTGCCGGGGCCTGATGGAAGTTCCACTTGAACATCTGGTGAGCTCATGGTTGAGCTCCCCAAGAGGTCCAGGGGTTGCCTTGGTCAGAGTCAGTGTCTGGTGACCACAGGGACCAAGAGTGAATACAGTAAGGGCAGAGATGACCTGATCCGGGCGGAAGGGGGCAGAGGTCACAGCGTAGCTGGAAGCCAGCAGACATAGGCTGCCGCCCTATGAAATGGACCTGCCAGGGGCGGTTCTAGGTGTCCCCCAGGGACACCTTTCTCCCATAGCTGGGCGCCCCAGGAGGACTTGCTTGTGTGAGAAATCTCTTAGCCGTGGCCAGTACAAAAGACAAGACCGTTTAGCAGCAGCCCAGGAATCTGAAAACGTGGAGCTGCAGAAGGCTTGTTTCTGGCGTCCCCCCGGTTACCTAAGCAGCTACACGTCCGGGCTGGGCAGGACTGCTGGGCTCCACTGTGGCCGTGTCTAGTGGGGGCGGACACCCCCGCCCTGCGGCAAGCTGCGTGGGCACAGTGGTGGTGAGGAGCGCTCGACTCCCTGTCCTTCTCAGACAGTTGGTCCAAAAGGGATCCCCAGGGAGCCAGAGCAGGAAGCAGGGGGCTGCTGTCCCTTCTCAAGGCTGTGGAGCCAGGGACGGGGCATGGGGAAAGCCACTCCCGCTGTGGTTTCTCTGAGAACTAGATGATGCCCAGAAACTTGGTAGATGAAGGTGGGCTGCAATCTTTTACAACCAACAGGACTATCCAGCTTGTTGTGGGTGGTCTGTGAGGTGGGCAGATCTGCCTCCACAGCTTCCTCGCAGGGGTCAGCGGCATAATTCCATCAATTTGACAGCAGTGCCAGAATGGCTCCTCTGTAATTGTAAGGTTGTCTGCAATGGCCAGACTGTTCACATATCCCTCTGGAAGCTTCCTAGCTGTATCTGGAGCCCCTTTATAAATGAAAGCAAGGGCCTCCCTGGTGGCCTAGGGGCTAAGTCTCAGCTCTATCAGCGCTATGGCCTGAGTTCAATCCCCGGCCAGGGAGTTGATCCACATATGGCCAGCAGACCTCTCCCATCTCCCCTTAGCAGTGTATTTCCGTAGATGTGCCTGTTCTACTCCCCACTCTGTCTCTGGTGAATCCTCTCACCCCTGCACCTCTTCTTCTATGGAAAAATAATAGTAAAAATGAAAGTAAGTTGGACCAGAATAGGACATGTTAGCTTAGTCAAGGCATGAAGAGGGTAGAACATGTTGCTGTCTCCATAGTCAAGGGTGAGGGCCGTTCATTAGTGGCTGCCTTAAGTACAAGGCCCCAGGGGCTCCTGAAAGGGAAGATTGTGGGCTTGTAACTCCCTTCTCCGGCCTGTGATGACAGGCTGTAAGCTTTCAGTGGCCTGTTTAAGTTGGTATTGTTGGCTTTCTTGACAAAGAGCAGAAGAGTCTCTTAGGGGTTGTTTGTGAAGTACCACTAGGAAGCCCAAATGTTGAATCTGGCGCGGAGTAGGTGCATCCATTCCGACTGGGCCAAGAAAGCCCAGTAGTTACATCAAATGACTTGAGTAGCTTTGACCATTTTAGTAGTGTGAAAACTTAACATGAGTGAAGCCATTTTATTTATTGGCTTTTCTAAACCTCTACCAAAGCACCCATACCGCCTTCCCCTTATTCCCTCTGGTAACTATTATCTTCCTTTTTGCTGAATTTAAATTCTTATTTGTTCTATTTGTGTGTAATTGGGGGGGAGGTGTTTATATTCCACAGATGAGTGAAACCATCCAAAATCTTTCATTTTTTAACTGATTTCACTCAACATAATCACCTCAAGATCCATCCATTTGTGCCGTATGCCACCATTTATCTTTCTCACGGTTGTGTAATATTCCATTTCACATATATACTCCATAGTTTCTCTATCTGTTGAGGGCGCTTGGGTTCGTTCCATGACTTGGCAATTGTAAACAGTGCTGCTTTGTACATAGGTGTGGATAGATCTCTTTGTGTTAAAGTTTTCATGTTATTTGGGTAGATACCTAAATATTGCTAGGCCAAATGGGATTTCCATTTTTATTTTTTTGTGACATCTCCATACTGTTTTCCACTGGGGCTTGCATTTCCAGTGGATGAGTTCCTTTTTCATTGCATCCTCAACAAAATGCGTTAATTCTATTCTTTTCTATGTGTTACTCTCACAGTGTGATTTTAATTTGCATTTATCTTTTAATAACTAATGTTGAATGTTTTTTCATATCTACAGTCCTATGATTGTCTTCTTTAACAAATATCTATTGAGGTCCTTTGCACATTTTAGTTAGGTGATTTGTTTCTTTGTTTTTGAATTGTGTAAATACTTTGTAAATTTTGGAGATTAACCCTTTGTCAGATGTATGGTATACAAATATTTTCTCCCATTCTGTAGGTTGTCTTATTGTTTTAATGATGGTTTCTTTGGAGGTACAGGAGCCCTAAATTTGATCTAGTCCAACTTGTCTATTTTAACTTTCATTTCTCTTGCATTGGAGTCGTATCCCCAAATATATCTGTGTGGTAGCTACCCTTTGTTGTTTTTTGTTTGCTTTTAACTTTATTTTTGCATAGAACTGGGGTGTAGACCAGAGGTGGGGGGGTGAGAACATTCACCAGAGACAGAGTGGGGAGCAGAACAGGCAGAAGGACTGAAATACACTGCTGAGGGCAGCAGCGGGTGAGGCAGGAGAGGTCTGCTGCGCCATGTGGGTAGCTCCCTGGCCAGGGATGGACTCGTGCTACAGTGGCTGCCGACAGCTTGATAGCACTGAGACTTAACCCCTTGTGCCACCAGAGAGGCTCCTGACTGCATTTATATATATATATATATATATATATATATATAAATGAATATAAGAAAATGAATATAAGAAAATGAATATAAGAAAGTGAAAATCAAAATCAACAAAAAACTATGAACCAGAGACACTTTTTGGGGGGTGGGGGGGTGGGAGGGGAAGGATTGGGGTCAGAATGGGGCGTTTGCAATTGTATGGGGGAATATAAAAATAAAATTTATTATTTAAAAAAAAAAAGAATTTAGGTGTTCTCTCTCTTTGCTGGACTTTACTTCATTCTGTAGGTTTGCGAAGTTTTCATCACTCTTAGGTTTCCTCTTCTAATTGAGTCTAATATTCTCATCGTTTTATCACTTTGTCTTAACTCATTCTCTTCTTTTTTCTTTCAGAGTTGTAACACCTAGTTTTATTTTAATTTTTTTAAATTAATATTTTATATAATTCTTACATCTTTTTTCATCTTTGCACAATGTATGCATTTTCATTTTGGTTGTATTCCCCACACAATTGCACCCCCCTTATTTTGACCATAGTCCTCCCTTTCCTCTTCCCTCCCTACCGCCCCCCGCCCCGTAGTGTGTCTCTGGTTTATAGTTGCTTGTTGATTTTCATTTTTACTTTGTATTAATTAGTATTTTTCCTAGTCCCTTATTTAGGTTTTCTAGATTCCTGCTATGAGTGAGACCATCCGGTATTTTTCTTTTTCTTTTTGGCTTATTTCGCTGAGCATGATCCCTTCCAGCGCCATCCATGTTGCTGCAAATGGCATGTGTTTATCTTTTTTGAATGCTGAGTAATATTCCATGGTATATATGGACCACATCTTCTTGATCCAGTCATCTATTTTTGGGCATTTGGGTTGTTTCCAAAGCTTAGCTATTGTAAACAGTGCTGCTATAAACATAGGGGTGCAGGTGCTCTTTGGAATGGATGTTTCTGTGTCCTTTGGGTAAATACCTAGGAGTGGAATTGCTGGATCCTATGGAAGCTCTATGTTTAGTAGGTCCAGAAATCTCCACACAGCTCTCCATAGTGGTTGGACCAGTTTGCACTCCCACCAGCAGTGCAGGAGAGTTCCTTTTTCTCCACACCCTCGCCAACATTGGTTGTTGCTAGTTTTTTTGATATGTGCCATTCTCACTGGTGTGAGATGGTATCTCATGGTAGTTTTGATTTGCATTTCCCTGATTACAAGTGATATTGAACATTTTTTCATATGCCTGTTGGCCATTTGCATTTCCTCTTTGGAGAAGTTTCTTTTTAGCTCTTCTGCCCATTTATTGACTGGGTTACTTACTTTGTTTTTGTTGAGTCTCATCAGCTCTTTGTAGATTTTTGTGATCAGTCCTTTATCATTAGTGTTGTGTGCATAAATGTTCTCCCAGTTGGTGGGGTTTCTCTTTGTTTTGGTTATTGTGTCTTTTGCTGTGCAGAAGCTCTTTAATTTGATGTAGTCCCAGCTGTTTATCTTTGCCTTCACTATCACTGCTTTGGGCGATGTGTCTGTAAAGATGTCTTTGAGGTGCATGTCATGGAGTGTTTCGCCTATATTTCCTTCTATGTATTTTATGGTTTCAGATCTTATGTCTGGTTCTTTAATCCATTTTGTCACTCTCTTCTTCTAAATGTAATTTGTTCATCTGAGTCTTCTTCAGCTGAAATTCTTTCTTCTGCCTTTTTGATCCTATTTAAAGCACAGTCTAAGTTTGTACTTCATTCAGAAACTTTTTATGATCTTTTTATTTGTTCAATCTCTTTAGGGAAGTATCCTCTTTGTTCCTGGATCTGTCTGCTTTTTTAATATAATTTTTTGTATATTTTTCACATCATTGTTAATTTTTGGAAATTATTTGATTTCTCCCCTCAGGTGTAGTCCCTGTAGTTCTCCCACCACCTTAGTCCCTTGTGCTCTTCCTTCCAGTTTTGACCCCCCTCCCTCTTCTCTCTCTTCTCCCTCTCCCCCCCTGCCCCGACCATGCCTCAAATCTGTGGTCTGCTTGCAAGTTTTCCTCATCCTTTGCTTGGTTTCTCCATATTCCTCATATAAGTGAAATCATCTGATACCTATCTTTTGCCTTCTGCCTTATTTCACTTAGCATAACCCCTCCCAGCTCCATCCATGTTGCTGCTGATGGCATTATCTTTTTTGATCACTGACTAATATTCCATTGTGATATACACCACATCTTGATCCAGTCATTGTTTTGGGTGTTTTGGTTGTTTCTGTATCTTGACTATTGTGACTAGAGCTATAATAAACATAGGACTGCAGGTTTCCTTTTGAATTAGTGTTTTTGTATCATTTGGGTAGATTCCTAAGAGTGGAATCGCTAGGTCATCTGGTCGATCCATTTTTAGGGTTTTGAGTAGTCGCCACACATCTCTACACAGTGACTAGACCAATTGGCATTTCCACCAGGAGCGTAAACAGTTCCTTTTTTCACCATATCTCACCAGCATTTGTCATTTCTGGTTTTTGGTTTGTTGTTGTTTTGTTGTTGTTTTGTTGTTGCTTTTCTAATTTGGCCACTCTTATTGGTGTAAGGTGGTGTCTCAATGTGGTTTTGATTTGCATTTCCTTGATTAAAAAGTGATGTTGAACATCTTTTCATATCCCTGTTGGCTATTTGCATTTCTTCTTTGGAGACATCTCTATTTAGCTCTTCTGCCCCACCCCCCTTTTTTTTTTATCAGGTTATTGGCTTTGTTTTTGTTGAGTTGTATAAACATCTTTGATATCAATATCAAAGTGGTGTGCAAATATTTTCTCCCACTCAGTAGGGTGTCTCTGCGTTTGCTTGCTGTCTCTTTGGCTGTGCAGAAGATTTTAGTTTTATGTAGTCCTAGCTATTTATATTCTCCTTTGTTCTCCTTGCTTCTGGAGGTGAGTCTTCAAAGATGCTTCTGCAGTTTATATCATGGAGTATTTTTTGCCCATGTTTGCTTTCATAGAGTTTATGCTTTCAGGTCTAAAACCTAAATCTTCTACCTATTTTGAGTTGATTTGTGTGTGTGGTGTGAGATAGTAGTCTCGTGTCATTCTCTTTTTTTAACTTTTTAATTTATTAACACTAGCTTAAAGTTTTTTTAATTTTTGTATTTTATATAATTCTTACATCATTTTTCATTTTTGCACAATGCATGCATTTTCATCTTGGTTATATTCCCCATACAATTCCCACCCCCCCCTTGTTTTATATATTCAAAAGGGTAGGTTTATTATAAAAAGGGAGAGAAGAGTAAAGGGCACTTGCACAGACACAAGCAGGCAGACAGAGCTGCCCCCTGAAATGGACTAGCTTCACTCTTTTGCATGTGACAGTTATTTTCCCAGAACCATTTATTGAAGAGAATTTGTCCTTGTTCCTTTGTATATTCTTTCCCATTTGTCATAAATTAGTTGACCATATATGTGTGGTTTATTTCTGGGTTTTCAATAGAATTCAATTCTGTTGTTCTATCTATCTATGCATCCTTTCCATCTGATTGTTCATTTTAATTCTCTTATAATGAACCAGGGATCTAGTGAGTAAAGGAGTTGGCTGAGCTCTGTGAGTCACTCTAGTCAATGAATCAAATCCAAGGAGGAGTTTGTCTGATCCTCTGAATTATAGCAGTTGCCCTCAGACACAGGTAACAACCTGGGCTGGTGACTGACACGTATGGTGTAGGGGCTGTCAGATAACAAAAATCCAACTGAGTTAGTTTTAAATATCTAACTGGCTTTATTAAATGATTCCTGATTAGGCAACATCCCATTTAGCAAGTAGAAAAGTACAGCAAGGATTTATACAAAAGGGAAGGTTTTTATAATCAGAGAGTGTGTGAGACAAGCTGTTAGTGAAAGAAAACTTATTTCAGGGAAGGTCACCTTCATTGGGAAGGCAGTGGTGTCTTATCATGCAGACGACCTCACTATGCTGATCAGAAACTCAAAATTTGTTAGCTTAAATTTCTACTTTTTGGAGAAGCTGAAGCTGCCATTAAGGTGGGTGTTAGAATTAAGTGTTGGGGCAAAAAAGAAAATAGACCGCACCCCTCTGGGTTCTCCTCTGGCTGGATGAGTAATCAAAACAGTATCAGGCCGATGAGCAAAGGAAAATCAGTTTAATAACATACTCATGGAGAAGTTACATGATCGTAACCCTGAAGAATAATGGAGTGGACCAGAGATGTTTACCCTGCATTTAGAGATGTGGGCGTCAAGGAGAGGAAGGGGGAGATGTCGTAATAAGCTCACCCTCACTCAGAGTGAAGATGAGATTCTCAGAAATGACATGTTCCCTGATAACCCACAACTGAATGAACCCCACCCCCACCCCACCCCTGCCAAGCCACATTCTTCTAGGTCATGAAAGCGAAGTAGTGATAGCATCTTTGATCAGAAAATAAGCAGGAACTCAGCACATGATAATCTCTTCTTTGATTAGGGAAGGAAGGAGAATTTAGGCCAGAAGGGAAGCATCTCCTCAGGCTCAAGGGATTTCATTGCTCTTAACCAAAATATTCTATGTGCCAAAGCAGGGCATCTTGAGACCAGGCTTGCAAATCTTGGGCTGGTCTGATTCAGGCACATTCAGTGCCTTCCTGTGTGACTTCTCTTAGAATCCACATACTAGAAGCTCAGTTGGAGGCTTTGGGAAGAAAAACCAGGTTAGTATACAAATGAAAACGCATCTGCAAAGAGAAGAGAACAAAGATGCGAATGAGAATGAGCACATGACCCACAGCCCACCACACCAGTCCCCTTTTTACCCAGGCACAGGTCACACAGTAGTGTGTACCAGCTCCACTTGTCTGATGAAAATAATAACTTTGTCGGGCCTCTCTGGTGGCACAAGGGGTTAGGCACAGCACCATGAAGTGATCCGCAGCCACTGCAGCATGAGTTCAATCCTGGCTGGCCAGGGAACAACCCACATGGTGCAGCAGACCTCTCCTGTCTCGCCTGCTGCTCCCCTCAGCAGTCTGTTTCAGTCAGTCTGCCTGTTCTGTTCCCCACTCTGTCTCTGGTGAGTCCTCTCACCCCCCACATCTCTGGCCTGTACCCCAGCTCTTATATGCATAAATCATCTTTTAAAAAAAATAAAAGAGTAACTTTGTCCTTTGTCCTGTTTGATCTACTGGGGAACAGCATTTACCCCCCAAAACTGCATGAGCCCCTTGCTGCAGCCAGTGTCCAGAGCTGGCGGGTTCTGAAATACCATGGAGTCTGTGATGGACCCATTGTAAGTTTGCATAGTGTTGAATTCTTGTTCTAGGACCATGGAGACATTTAGGATGGCTTCTCCATTTCAGTGTCAAAACCTGGGGCTGAAAGAGACTTGGAATTATGATATACAAGTGGACTCACCAACACTACTCACCTGGCACATTTATATGGCACAATTGCAAGAAAGAGTCCAAGTGTGTGATACTGATGGCATGTCTGGTGACAGCAGGGGCCAGGTACCCAATTTTGTAGCATCCTGGCAGTTTAGGTGGAAATCCTGCATCTACTGGATCAAACAAAAGACTGGTGTGGATTCCAGACAAGGGGAGGTTGGAGTTTAGACTTCTCAGGGCCTGACCTTGGATAATGTTAGTGTCCATCAAATCCATTGTCCCTAAATTCCTGAAAAATCTCTGGAAGCAAATCCGATTGCGAGATAGCAGATACAGGAGACCTGCAGTCTAGTTCAGACTCGTTGCCTGGCCAGGCAAGTGCTGATCCCTGACCCACTGTGCAGCCTGCGAGGTGGCCTGACCACACGGGCAGCTGAGATGCCCATGGCTCTGCAGGATTGGCCTGCAAAGCAGTTCATAATTTGACCAACTTCTGTGTCAGTCACTTCTGAAGTCCCTTCAGGTATGAACAGGCAATTTCTACACCCAAACCTCAGGCTTTGATGGCAGTACCGTCCTGAGTACCACCCTGGGCTACCAATGTCATGTCCATTTTCAACACATAGAGCAAAAGTCTCACCCCCTGCCCTGTACCTGGGTAAGAAATACTCCCTGGTTCTCTACAGGGTCTCCTGGGGCGCAGGTAACTCACCAGAGGGCTAGAGTGATGCTTGTCTGGCTGCGGGTGCCGGGCCTTGTCCTCAGCCAGCCTCAGGCGTTGGTCCAGCAGGTGCTCACGGCTGCAGGGATAGAGACCCCGCTCCTGCAGCTCAGGGGTGCTGAAGTAACCAAAGCTTAGATTGACACGTGTGACCCGCGTTAGTAGACGGGCTAAAGGGGTGTTTGGTCTGTGCCTGACTTACTGAAAAAATTTAGTAAGAGGAAGACACCACTGGAAAAGGAGCTCATGGTGGAATCAGAGGCAGGAAAGAGCGGCGCAGCAGCTCTCCAGCTTACTTTCCAATAAGCATGGAAAATGTTTACATAGTGGGCGAGGGTGGGTGTGCTTTTTTTTTTTTTTGCAATGGAAAAATAGAGAGTCCTGAAAAAGGAAGAGGAAGGCAGGTGTTTTCATCCATGATCTTGGGATTTTTCATGGCTTACATGATTCCAGGGGGGAATTTTTCTTTCATTTTATGGCAGTGTAGGTGGTTAACAGTTAACAAGAGTCCAGCTTTTTTGTTTCCTCCATAAATTTTGCAGTTTCTAATCCTCATTCAGTTTCATGAGAAACCTCTATTTCTAGATTGTCAAAGTCCTTTCCTGTAAATCCCTCTGAACAAAGTATCAGAATAATTTCTGTCAATGGCAGAAGGCTTTTAAAAGTATTTATTTTGGGGGCCTCCCCGGTGGCGCAGCAATTGAGCGCTGGGTTGCGAAGCTGCCCGCGGCCTCTGCGGCACCGGTTCGATCCCCGGCTGCTCCCCGGCCACCAGAGGAGGGTCCCGCATGGCGCGCAGACCTCTCCTGCCTGCCGCCCGCTGCTCCCCTCAGCAGTGTACTTCGGTCCTTCTGCCTGCTCTGCTCCCCGCTCTGGCTCTGGTGAATTCTCTCACCCTCCCGCGCTTCTGACTGTACCCAGTGCCTGTATAAACAAACAAACAAAACAAACAAACAAATAAATAATACATGCCTCTTTAAAAAAAAAGTTGTTTAAAAGTATTTATTTTTAATTAATGTGGTTAAATTATATATTAAATTACAAATTTTAAAGATTTAATTATGATGCAATGGATAAAATATTTGCTCAATCATGTGGGATATGATATTTTAGGATAATAACCACAATTGACCAGTAATATTATACTAGAACACACCAAATGTTTAAGGAGTTTCGTATAATTTTAAATCACTCATTAATATTCACCTGTGATGAAGGAGAAAGGTTTTTCTTGGGTGGCAGTGCTTTCCATGAAGCTCCAGTACACCAAATCAGTCTAACGCATTTTATAATTCTTTCTCCTCTTCCTGGAAGGTGTGGGGGGCAGGGAAGGAAGCACAATTCTGTGGGAGGGATCTCAGGAGCTGTTGAGAGGCATCCCGTATATCTTTTTCTTTCAATGAAAGATTTTATGTGGATTTTGATGGTCAGGGGATTCAAGGTTTAAGACACATAGATCTTTATGAAACAATATTTAATTCCCCCAGGGGACAATGAAAGAGCTTTATGATCTACTTGAGGCATCCTGACAGGACTAGATTCTCAGTTAATCAAGTCCATAGGGGAAAAGAGCACCAGATCCTTAGATCACAAGTTTTGCAGTGCCATTAAAAGTTGTCTACAGTTAAAGAATATTCTTGCCTTTTTAGTAGATGAAAGAAATTAAAATTTGGTTTCACAGAAGTACGCTACTGGTATTAAAGTTCAATTTTAAAAAATCCTTACACTCATTCATTTTGCTCTTACTCAGCTTGAAAACCTATCAGAGTCCTTAAATTTACTTAGTGCTTCTCTTATCCCCATTCTGGTAAACTCAATCTGCTTATCGTAGGATCAGATTGTTTCTCTCGCTGAAAAAAGTTCTTACAGATATTAAGTAATATTCTTTATATTCAATTTATAAGTAATTGTAAAAACTATCGTATCATGATCCTTCATAGTATAATTTTTTTTAAAGATTTATTTATGCGCACAAGAACTAGGGTATAGGCCAGAGGTGTCGGGGGGTGAGTGGATTCACCAGAGACAGAGTGGGAAGAAGAACAGGGGGATCTACTGACATACACTGCTGAGGGGAGCAGAAGGAGAGACAGGTGAGGTCTGCTGTGCCACCCCCACAGTGTGGGTCAGCTCCCAGGGCTGCGGGTGGCTGGTAGAGCTGAGACTTTACCCCTGCGCCACCAGGGAGGCCCCCCCAATAGTGTAATTTTTAAGGTGACATAAAACACATTTTTCTATAGACACATAATTCTTTTAGTCTACAAGAAGTCAAAAAATCAGTAACGAGTATTTCAGCAGAATGATGTAGGTATTCAGTGATTTCCCATTATTGGTAAATCCTTAATTTTCTGAAAAGAAACTAATAAAAGGTACAGATTTAGAACAGAGTTTAGGCTCCATATCCAAGAGATTACAGTTTCAACTTCTCCCAGGGACCTAATCCCAATCTAGTCTATCTGTAATTACACTAGTAAGGTTACCCTGCAAAAATAATTCTTTTACTTAATTCCATTATTTAATTTAACCCAGTTCTAAACTTTCAAGTTTACTAAAAATATCTCTTGGGAACAGTAAGGCTAGTGTTAGGGAGCCGCATCTCATTGGCTTAAGTCTTTTATTCCTTAAGCGAATTTGCTTGACTAAGGCTGACATTTCTGGGTGTTGTGGACTTAGGATTCCATTTTATGGCAGTCAGTTCTTGATTCCAATCATTAAACCTCATGAGACCAAGTCATTTTTCTTTTAGATAACATTAGGTAATTTTTAAACTGATGTACAAGTAAAATAAAGCATTATGCCCAATGTTATAATCTTAAACCATTAAAAATTTTTTTTTAATTTTCTAGAGGCATGTCTTATTTATTTATTTATTTGTTTATTATTTGTTTGTTTGTTTGGTTTATACATGCACTGGGTACAGTCAGAAGCGCGGGAGGGTGAGAGAATTCACCAGAGCCAGAGCGGGGAGCAGAGCAGGCAGAAGGACCGAAGTACACTGCTGAGGGGAGCAGCGGGCGGCAGGAGAGGTCTGCGCGCCATGTGAGACCCTCCTCTGGTGGCCGGGGAGCAGCCGGGGATCGAACCGGCACCGCAGAGGCCGCGGGCAGCTTCGCAACCCAGCGCTCTACCGCTGCGCCACCGGGGAGGCCCTTAAACCATTAAAATTTAAAGGTAGTTCTTATGTACCAAAATTACTCTGAAAAATGTTTGGGTGAATTTTTATTATACTCCTGAGTTTAGAAAGAATGTATATAGGTCCACTTTTGTAAATCAATTATATATAAATTAATTTTAGTAATACCCACCAGAGGTAAAACAAAGCAGGAAGACACACAACCAGACAGACAGACAGACAGATCTTAGTTTAAAAAAAAAGTTTTCCAGATATATGCAAAATTCATTAGCTTATAAAGGGAGTTGAAAAAGCTGTTTTATCTCCTCACATGGTGGTTTAATACTTGAAGAGAGGGATCCCTAGTTCTTAATAAATCATGGCAAGGGACTGTTTAGGTTTAAAAGTATCTCTCTTTTCATTGGACTCTGGAGATTTTGCTGCCTTTTAAATCTGCAATACTGGTTTTGCAAAGAGAAAGCTCTTACCTTAGAAACAAAATTTCAGTTTCTGAATGTCATTCTCTAATTTGACGCAAAATGTTAATCAAAGGGTTATTAAAAAAAATCCTTTCAAATATCTTGGTTTTTTTTATTTTAATTTTATTTTTATATTCCCCATACAATTGCAACCCCTTATTTTGACCCCCACCCCCTCCCCTCCCCCCACCCCCCATAGAGTGTCTCTGCTTCATAGTTTTTTGTTGATTGATTTTCAGTTTCTTATAGTTATTCATTTTCCTGGTCCCTTATTTAAGTTTTCTAGATTCCTGCTATGAGTGAGACCATCCGGTATTTTTCTTTTTCTTTTTGGCTTATTTCGCTGAGCATGATCCCTTCCAGCACCATCCATGTTGCTGCAGATTGCATGAGTTTATCTTTTTTGATTGCTGAGTAATATTCCATGGTTTGGTTTTAGCCACTTGAAACAGAAAATATTTCTGGTAATGCTAGAAAACCTCATAATCATTCCAAAGGGAATGAAAAAAACCCTCCGATAATTTCCCTGAGAGTTGACAATAACAAACACTCTTCTCTGTGTAGCCATAACTCTGTGACCAAACTCCAGTTTGGAGAAGGACAAGACAGACAAGAAAAGAGCTAGACTGAGGTCTCTTCTTTACAGTTGTTATGATGCCACTCAGCTCATTGAAAATGTTCCTTCTTTAAAAACCTTTGAATTTAGCAGGTTTTTGAAGTTCAAAGGCGCCTCCTAGTGGCCACTGAAATCATAGCGCTATTTTTGGTGTTAATGGGCCCAGGAAGGTTAGAATTTTCAAAAGGCCATAATTTTTTTTTTAATAAATTTTATTTTTATATTCCCCATACAATTGCAATCCCCTTATTTTGACCCCAATCCCTCCCCTCCCGACCCCCCACCACCCATAGAGTGTCTCTGGTTCATAGTTTTTTGTTGATTTTGATTTTCACTTTCTTATATTCATTTTCCTGGTCCCTTATTTAAGTTTTCTAGATTCCTGCTATGAGTGAGACCAGCCGGTATTTTAATTTTTCTTTTTGGCTTATTTCGCTGAGCATGATCCCTTCCAGCGCCATCCATGTTGCTGCAAATTGCATGTGTTTATCTTTTTTGAATGCTGAGTAATATTCCATGGTATATATGGACCACATCTTCTTGATCCAGTCATCTATTTTTGGGCATTTGGGTTGTTTCCAAAGCTTAGCTATTGTAAACAGTGCTGCTATAAACATAGGGGTGCAGGTGTTCTTTGGAATGGATGTTTCTGTGTCCTTTGGGTAAATACCTAGGAGTGGAATTGCTGGGTCATATGGAAGCTCTATGTTTAGTAGGTCCAGAAATCTCCACACAGCTCTCCATAGTGGTTGGACCAGTTTGCACTCCCACCAACAGTGCAGGAGAGTTCCCAAAAGGCCATAATTTTTGTTCAGGTGTAGTTTTATGAAATTCCCTGAGGCTAGCCAAAATATTTTGCATTGCTTCTTTCCTTTTCTCTTTGATTAATTTAGTCTTCCACTAGTAAGGCGTTTAGACTGAGGGCTCTCTAAGTTTTCCATAGCAAGTTCCGATAAGCAAGTTGAAATTTTTTTCAATTTAATGGAGACCCGGCTAATCAGTAACATTCTTTATAGTTGCTGGACAATGCAGAATAGGTCACCCCAGTATAAGACATGGCAAAAGGAAAGGTTCAACACCTATTGTATCAGGAAACTAATAAATATTAAAGTTCTCAACTAAGCCTCGGACCTTTCGGAGTCAAAACTATAACCTAGGAAGGATGTGCCGCGGGGTGTGGCTGCTTTGACAGTGTGCCTCTCAAGACACGTGGACATTTTCTTGTGGCTGGTGGGTTCTAATCTACCCCTAGTTCAGAACTGACTTATCCTGGTACCAGAGATATGTTTTTGAGGTGCAAGCTCTGCTAATAGCATTTTTTAAAGGATTTATTTGTGTGTACAAGAACTGGGGTATAAGCCAGAGGTGTGGGAGGTGAGAGGATTCACCAGAGAGTGGGGAGCAGAACAGGCAGATCCACTGAAATACACTGCTGAGGGGAGCAGCGGGTAAGACAGGAGAGGTCTACTGCGTCATGTGGGTCAGCTCCCTGGCCAGAGATCGAACACGCGCTGCAGTGGCTGGCGATAGTTTTGATAGTGCTGTCTTTAGCCCCTGCGCCACCAGAGAGGCCCCTAACAGCATTTAAATGCTTGCTCCTCCCCAAAAGTTGTGGCTTTTATGGCTTCCTAGATTCTCTTAGCAATAGCTAAGTGCACATGAAGCCCTCGATAGCCCACCTCTGCTCCCAATAAGCTCCCATTAATAAGAGCACCCGAAAGAAGGCTGGATTTGGTCCTGCACAAGCTCAGGCGATGCCTGATAAACCAAAAGGCAATAACTGCTCTTAGTGCCTCTGGACCCTCACCTACTGAGTCATAGGACGAGCAGATAGCATCTAGGGTCAGCAGAACATAGGAAAAAGCCTCGGAGGAATAAGGAAGGCCCCAGAGATAAGGGCAACAAATTCCAAAGGGGACTAATCAACACACCCACCACCACCACCACCCCACCCCCTACTAGGAGCAGCAGGACATTCCTGGACAAGGGCAATTTTAAAAAGGACTCTAAGATAGAGCTGTGAAACAAAGAAATTCCAGGCACAGCAGCTGTTAAGACAGAGCAGGTGAGACCACAGAGAAATAACCAGTCACAGAGACTGACAGGGCTTTAGAATAACTAGGGAAAGAACAATGGAAATGGCTTGAAAATGAACATGCTTCCTGGGAATGCGGCACAACACCCCCTCCAGCCTCTTTTCCTCAGGACCAATTTGGAGCCACCCAAGCAGCGGCCAGAATGAATTCCTCGTGGATAGTGCCCATGGACAGCTCGCAGCTGAATAACAGAGCTGCCTGCTTTACAGATGGTATTTCCAAGGCACAGGGACAAGCATCCAGTTTAGAAAGCTGCCTGCTTCTGGACTAGCACAGTGGCATATCTGCGATGCCCGCCCCCGCCCCACCCCAGGTGCAAAGTTTGGGTATGAAAGCAGAGAAGGGAACACTGTCATGGAGGGTAAAGGAATGAATAAATCAGTTGAGTCGTGAGAAATATTGAGAATATGAACCCCTCTACAGAGGCTCAGCAGGAGATACTTAGTTGTCTCTTGGTTTGATTACACCAGATGCCTAAAAGGGTAAAGCCACCTCCCTGGTGGTGCAAGGGGTTAAGTCATAGCACCATGAAGGAATGGGTAGCCAATGCAGCTTAAGTTCAATCCCCGGCCGGGGACGTGACCCACATGGCTCAGCAGACCTCTCCTGTCTCGTCCACCGCTCCCCTCAGCAGTGTATTTCAGTCAATCCACCTGTTCTGCTCCCCACTTTCTCTGGTGAATCTTCTTACCCCCTGCATCTCTGACCTGTACCCCAGTTCTTGTATGCATAAATAAATCTTTGGGGGAAAAAAGGTAAATGCATAATTGCTGAGACCTCTCCTGCTTCTAGAAACAGGATGGATTGGAAGCCAGCAAATCTAAGTGGCCTCATCCTGGGAAAGAAACATTTCCATTGGAAGTGATGGCCTGGATAGCTATGAATGACTGAAGGAGATTCTAGCAACGTGCCAGTATCTTTTGTCAAACAGCAAAAATCTAATCTAGTTGGCTTTATTAAACAATTTGTGAATCAGGCAGCATCCCATTTACCAACTAGAAAGGCCTTGCAAGGAGTTGTAAGAAATGGAAGGGTTTTTTTTTAATTTTTAAAAAGATTTATTTTTATTTATGCATACAAAAACTGTGGCATTGGCCAGAGGTGTGGGGGATGGGGGTGGTGGTGAGAGGCTTCACCAGAGACAGAGTGGGGAGCAGAACAGATGAATCTACTGAAATGTACTGCTGAGGGGAGCAGTGGGCGAGACAGGAGAGGTCTGCTGTGCCATGTAGGTCAGGTCCCTGGGTGGGGATTGAACTTGTGCTGCAGTGGCTGGTGATAGCTTGATAGTGCTGAGACTTTAACCCCTGTACCACCAGGGAGGCCCAGAAATGGAAGGTTTTCATAGTCAGAAAGAGGGTAGGACAAGGACATCAGCTAAAGAAACATTGCTTCAGGTAAAACCGCCTTCCTCCAAGAAACGGCGATGGAAGTCTTAACCAGAAGATGATGTCATTAGTGCTCACCTAGAATGTCCAGACTGGTGACCAGTTTGAAGAGCAGTTGAACCTGCAATTAGGTTAAGACTCGGCAGGGGGCCTCCCCTAGTGACACAGCGGTTGAGCGCTGGACTGCCCACAGGCTCTGCAGCACCAGTTCGATACCCGGCTGCAGGCGAGGGTCCCACATGGCACGCAGACCTCTCCTGCCATGCCCGCTGCTCCCCTCAGCGGTGTGTTTCATCAGTCTGCCTGTTCTGTTCCCCACTCTGATGAATTCTCTCACCCTCCCATGCTTCTGACTGTGCCCAGTGCTTGTATAAATAAACAAATCTTTAAAAAAAAAAAAAAAAAGACTTGGCGGGGCCTGGCATGAGAGACTCCATCTGGGACCTGCTGTTTCTCTTTTTAAACACTTTGATGTATTGATGTATGAGATGCTGGGTTCAGTGAGTGGGGGTCCTCGGGTTAAGTCTGAGGCAAGTTTCCACAGTTTCCCTTTCAGGAGAACATGGTGAGTTTACCCAGGAGAGAAAGACGTTTGCACAGACACAGGGAAACAAAGGTTACGTTCTAAAATAACAAGTATATTAGGAAAAGGAGAAAGAAGAGAGAAGTGCATAGACATAGGTGGGCAGGCCTGGGAGAGCTGCCTTTCGCCAGTGCAGAAATTGTACTGACACAGTGTTCTCCTTTGGGGGAGCATTCCTGTGTGGAATTGTTAGTTTTATTGTCAGAGTAATCCCTTTTAGGATTTGCTTGGGTAAACCTGTAAGGACCAGTGATTCTCTAATGGCCCTCCATCTCCACAGCCCCACCTCTGGTCTGCGCCCCATACTGTCTAAGCTGTTTGCCCCACCTAAAGGGCGCCTGTGTCTAAGGATTTTTCATTTCAATAGCTGCCTTAACATATGTGTTAGTCATCTCTACCCCACCTCCAGTTTCTGGTCTTGCAAAGCCGCCATCCCAAATTTTCTATGCTAAGCCTCCATCACTTTTGCCTTTCAGAATTGTTTTACTAGAAAGGATCAGTATGTAGGGGCCTCCCTGGTGGTGCAGGCGGTTGAGCACCGCACTGTGAAGCTGTCCGCAGCCTCAGCAGCGCCAGTTCGATCTCGGCTGGCCAGCGAGAATCCCACATGGTGTAGCAGACCTCTCCTGTCTCACCCGCTGCTCCCCTCAGCAGTGTATTTCGTCAGTCTGCCTGTTCTGTTCCCCGCTCTGTCTCTGGTGAACCCTCTCATCCTCCCGTGCATCTGGCCTGTGCCCCGGAACTTGTATAAATAAACACATAAATCTTTAAAAAAAAAAAAAAAGGATCAGTATGTAAAGACCAGGGGGTGGACTTGGGTATTATGATATATAATAAGTATATCGTCTTTGTATTTCATTCACAGAGCTCCTAAATCTCTTGTAACATCTTAAATAGAAAAAAAGAAAGGCATAAAGATGTCTTTTTGTTGTATTAATGAGCTGGCTTCGGAAAGCACCTAAGGGTGGGGTTTGGTGGCCAGTGATGAGAGGATTGGAACTTTTGGCACACACCCCCCCCACCAACTGACCTCCGGAGGGGAGAGAGCTGGATGTTGATCCAGCAGCAATGGTGGATGACTGTGTAGTGAAGCTTCCCGAAGAACCCAAAGGCCAGGGTTCAGCAAGATCTGGGCTGGTGAACCCGTGGAGCGTCAGGGAGAGTGGCACCCTGGAGAAGGCATGGAAGCTCTGTGCATTCTTTCCATCTGGCTGTTCCTGATGGGGGTTGTGGGAACTGGGGCAGGGGAATAGTCTTGTAGGACTTGTTAGGTAACAAACACCCAACCCAGTTCATTTTAAATATCTAATTCGCTTCATTAAATGTCTTCTCCTCGCCTTTTCTTCATGCTAATGCTCCTGAGCTTTTATTCTGTAATGTTTCTAAGCTGGGGTCATTCTATGCAAACAAGAAAGGAAGTCCTGGCAAGGCAGATGTGTGAGGCACACTTGATCAGATGTAAATATCACCGCTGGCATGTAGTCTAGAACATGCTCTAGCTGCTTCCCTGGCTTGGGTTTTGTTGGTCCTCTGTTACAGGGCAACCCCAACGTGAAATGTGTTGGCCAGACTGTGGGTCCTCACCTGTGCGCTTAAAAGGAACTTCTAAGGAGACTCAACTGCAGGCGCACACAAAAAGGTTAATGAAGGGTTTATTTACAAAAAGGGAAAAAAAAAAACAAGAAAATAAAAAGGGAAAATGAAGAAAGGAGTAACTCGGAGAAAGAGGGAGATAAATTGGTGAATGCATCCTACCAGTTCCGCTGAGCTGGAACCCCAATAGCATGCTGAAAGCCAGCGAAAAACCAAGGACCCCCAAGGCCCACTTCTCTGGTTATAGACCAAGCCTGGCTGCTTAATCCTCCCTCAGTTCCCAGCATCCTCCCTTCGGTGGTGATGACATTATGGGATTTGTAGTCCTTGGTGTCTTGGAACGCTGGTCTGGGGCGGGGTCCATAAAACCTATTTGTGGAGTTTGTTCAGGGCATCCTTTCCCCACAATTCCACTGCGTGGCCACATACTTGTGAGTGGCCCAGGGGAGCACTTAGCAAAGCCTGACTGATAGCAGCTGTGCGTGTCCGCAGTGCTGGGGACACTGACCTTTCAGGAAAGTTAAACATACTCTCCCCAACTTGTCTACATGAGGATGGTAAAATTTGGTCATGAAACATACTTTAGGGGCTGCCATTGAGTATTTTTCTGGAAGGAATAGTTCAAGTTCCTCCCTCAAAGGGGGCATCTTAGGGGCCAGCAATGAGGACATCAAAGGAACAGGCATTGCTTTCATTTCCTTCTGCTCTAATACCAGGAACTGCTTCTGCCCATAGTTTCCTTGTTAATTCCATGGGGCAGCGTGGCCATCTTGTCAGAGCCCCTGATTTTAGCCCCTGATTTGGTGTTGTCTTTTTCTTTTTTACTGACTGAACCTTTATATTCTGGAATCTGATGCTATCTCTAGGTAGAGAGAATTGAATTTTTGGAAACCCAGCTGGTGTCTGAGAATTGTTGGTTGGTGTGGAGACCCCTCTCCCACATACACTCGTGATGGGTCTGGGTACGGAGCCCTCTTACTCCAGGGCCATGCAGAAGACCAGCCTCATCTAATGTTCAAGATGGAAGGTTGGGCACCAGGCAGTTAGTATCCAAGTCAGGAAGGAGAGGGCCCTGAAGACTCTGGGGCTCTTTGCCATCTTTCTACTAAGCAGAGGCCTCAAAAACCCAGTCAACCTTTTCCATGGTGGCAGGGGCACTTCCTGAAGTATGTTTCTTGGTTCTGCCTCTTTTAGGGCAAAGTAAATGGAGTGTAGGATCTGTGGTGTCTTAAAAGACAAACTTATGGCTCAGTGGATCTTTAAGATTAAGGATTTTAGTCTTTAGAGACACCATGCAGTTGAAGAATTTCAACAGCTCTAACAATTCAGAGCCAGGTCCAATTGCTTTGAGCCTGTCTCAATCTATGGACAGTGATGCCATGGGCCAGCAATGCCTGGGCGCACTCACCGGGGCCCACAGTCAGCCCCCTCACGGACAGCCCTCCTTAATCACTGATCTTATGATTGCAAGATGCCCTCAGCAACCACCATGAGGAAACTGAAGGAATAAAGAAAAACCAGGTTTATTACTCAGAAGTCCTAAAGGGTGCACAGCATGCATGGGACCACACAGAGAGGGTGTGGAGAGCGGGAGAGCATAGAGCTGGGGTTCTGCTTTTACTGAGTCGAGGATGGAGGCCTAGGGTTACACAGGCTCCCTCTTTATTGGTGAATTTGAAGCATAAAGATTGGAATTAAAGTGCAGGAAGGCCCTCAGCAGTGGATTTCGTCAGTCTGCCTGTTCTGTTCCCCGCTCTGGCTCTGGTGAATTCTCTCACCCTCCCGCGCTTCTGACTGTACCCAGTGCTTGTGTAAATAAATAAATAAACAAATCTTTAAAAAAAAAAATAAAAAAAAAAAAATAAAGTGCAGGAAGGGAAAAAACAAGTGGCCAAAGGGCCCGTTTTCTAAGTCAACCAGAATCTCTACAACAAAAAAAATTGGGGGCTGGAGGCTGCTTTATCCACTGAGGTGTCTGGCAATGTGTTTTATATAAGTTTGACGCAGATGCCTGGGCAATTAAATATTTAAAGAGGACACTTGTATTACAATAAAAAAAAAAAAGCCAGGCTCTTACATTGCAGTTATCTTATTATTGATTTTTTAAAAAGATTTATTTATGCATACATAAAAAATACAGGCCTGGGGTACAGGCCAGAGATGCGGGGGGTGAGAGGATCCATCAGAGACAGAGTGGGGAACAGAACAGGCAGATTGCCTGAAATACACTGCTGAGGGGAGCAGCGGGCGAGGCAGGAGAGGTCTGCTGCACCATGTGGGTAGCTCCCTGGCCAACCCCGGGGATTGAACTCGTGCTGCAGATTGCTTCAGAGTGGTGCTTAACCCCTTGCGCCACCAGGGAGGCCGTTTATTATTGATTTTTAATTTAATTGTGTTGCAGTCAGAAAATAGTAACAATTAAGACTTGTTGGATGGCCCAGCTCATGTCTGTCTTGGTGCATATGCCAGTCCTTAAAAGTGTGTTCTGCAGCTGTTGGGAAAGTGGATTGAAATGGGTGTCAATTAGATCAAGCAGGTCAATTCATATTTTCATTGTTTATTGAAATTTTGTCTCATGTTACCAATTGCTGAGGAGGGTGTTAAAATCTCCAAGTCTGCTTGTGGGTCTGTCTTTTCTTTAAATCTTGCCATTTTTGCTTTGTCTATTTTTAAGTTCTTTTATTAGGCACATTCATGTTTATCTTTCTGAGCTGATTCCTTTATCGGTACCATTCCCCTTTATCTAAATAAATGTTGTCTTGGTATCTACTTTATCTGTTATTAATTGTGCTTCTCCAAGCTTATATTTACTGTATACATGATATTTTACCCATCCACTTAGTTTACATGATATTTTACTCATCTACTTTTATTTCCATCCGTGTTATATTAAAAGTATAATTCTTAATAGGGCATTATTTATTTACATATATATATCTCATATCTCCTGCAAATGATAGTTTTACATCTTTGTTCCCTATTTGGATTCCTTGTATGTCTTTCTCTTGCTTAATTGCTCTAGCCAAGACTTCCGGTAATATATTAAAAAGCAGTAGTGAAAGTAGACACACTTGCCTTGTTCTAGATCTTAATGGGAAGGCTTCTAGTTTTTCTGCATTTAGAATGATGTTAGCTAGGGGTTTGTTATATAAGGCTTTTATTATGTTAAGATATACCCTTTTTTATCCCAAGTTTTTCAAGTGCCTTCATCATAAATGGATGTTGGACTTTATCAAATGCTTTCTCCACATCTATTGATATGATCATATGGTTTTAAACTTTCTTTTTGTTGATGTGGTGAATAACATTGTTTTCAGATGTTGATCCATCCTTGTGTGTCTGGGATAAATCCCACTTGGTCACGGTGTATAATCCTTTTGATGTATTGTTGGATTTGGTTTGCTAAGATTTTATTGAGGATTTTGGCATCTGTGTTAATTAGGGAGATTGGCTGTAGTCTTTTGTGTGTTGTCTTTGTTTGGTTTTTGGTATTAGAGTAATGTTTGCCTCACAAAATCTATTTCATAGTGTTCCTTCTTTCTCAATATTTTTTTCTTTCTCAATTTTTTGAAAGCGTTTTTGTAGGATAGGCAGTAGTTGATCTTTGAAGAGTTGGTAGACTTCATTTGTGAAACCATCTGGTCCTGGGCTTTTGTTTTCTTGGGGGGAGGATTTTGATTACTGTTTTGATTTCACTGCTTGTAGTTTGTTAAATTTTCTGTTTCTTCTTTGTTTAGCATTGAGTGATTGTATAATTCTAAGAACTTGTCCATCTCATCTAGATTGTTGAACTTGTCTGCATGTACATATTCATAGTCATCTCTATGCTCTGGATTTCTGCTGTGTCTGTTGTAATTTCCCCTCTTTCATTTATGATTCTATTTGAGTTTTATCCCTCTTTTTTTTTTTTTTTCTGTGAGCATGGCTAGAGGTTTGTCTATTTCATTTATCTTTTTCAAAGTACCAGCTTTCAGTTTCATTGATCTTTGGATTGTCTTTTTTATTTCTATTTACTTTATTTCTACTTTAATTTTTATTTTCTGTCTTTACTGGTTTTCATTATCTGTTGATGTTGTTCTTTTCTAGTTCCTGGAAATGGGAAATTAGGTTGTTTCTTCTATATATGGGCCCATATTGCTACATACTTTCCTCTTAATAATGATTTTGTTGGGTCCCATATGTTCTGGAAAGTTGTGTCCTCATTGTCATTCATTTCAAAGTATTTTTAAATTTCTTCTTAGATTTCCTCATTAACCCAGTAGTCTTTCAGTAGCATGTTATTCAGTCTCCGTGTAAAGGGGGAGTTCCTGGCTTTCTTTTCGTAGTTGATTTCTAGTTTGATGCTGTTACAGTCAGAGAAGATACTTGTATGATTTCAATCATATGTACTTCTTGTCTGTCTTGTGACCTAATACGTGGTCAATCCTGGAGAATTATCCATGTGCAATTGGGGGAAAAGTATTCAGTTTTTGTGGATGCAATGTCCTATAGATAGATGTGTGTTAGGTCATTAGTGGTCCAAATCTTCATTTAGGGCTATTGTGTCCTTTTAAACTTCTGTCTTTTTGATCTGTCCATTGGTGAGTGGGGTGTTGAAGTCTCTACCACATATATATTTTCTCCAATGTCTGTTTTCAAAGATGATAGTAATTAATGTATTTTGGTGTTCCCTCATTTTGTGAATATACATTGAGGAGTATTACATCTTTCTGGTTTATTGTCTCCTTGATCATTATATAATATTCATCAGTGTCTCTAGTCATCTCTTTTAGCCTGAAGTCTATTTCATTTGCTATAAGTATACCCTGCCTTTTGTGGGGCCCTTTGCTTGTAGAATTGTTTTCCAACCCTTTACTTTGAATCTATGTTTATCTTTAGAATTTAGGTGTGTTTCTTGGGGGCATTAGAAGGTTAGATTCTGTTTTTAATCCAGCTACTGTGTCTTTTTATTGGTGGGTTTAGTCCATTAATATTTAGAGTGATTAGTGATGCATGGAAATCTGTTATTACCATTTTGGTCATTATTTTCTGGTATTATTCAGTATCTTGCACAGTTCTTCATGTTCATTTTCTGCTGGTTTAGATTTTAAGGCTTCTTGTAATAATGCTTGGAGTGGGGGCTTACTATTTAATAGTAGTGAATTTCTGGAGATTTTATTTGTTTGAGGCCCTTATTTTTAACTCATAGAGGAGAGCTTAGCAAGATAAAGTATTCTTGGCTGGCATTTTTTTTTTAAGATTTGTTTAATTAATTAATTTATTTATTTATACAAGCACTGGGTACAGTCAGAAGCGCGGGAGGGTGAGAGAATTCACCAGAGCCAGAGCGGGGAGCAGAGCAGGCAGAAGGACCGAAGTACACTGCTGAGGGGAGCAGCGGGCGGCAGGAGAGGTCTGCGTGCCATGTGGGACCCTCCTCCAGTGGCCGGGGAGCAGCTGGGGATCGAACAGGCACTGCAGAGGCTGCGAGCAGCTTCGCAACCCAGCGCTCATCCATTGCGCCACCAGGGAGGCCCTTAGCTGGCATTTTTTGCCTTGGAGTTTTTTTTGTTACTTCGTTCTCTTCTTGCCAGTAGTGATTCTTCAGAGAAGTCTGATGTCAGACTCATGGGTTTTTCCTTTATAGGAAAATCTGTTTTCCTGTGTCTCCCCCTTGTCAGCTTCATTACTTTTTCTTTGTCTTGGAGTCTTAAAAGCTGTTATGTGTCTTGTAGTTTCCTTTTTGTTATCGTAGTTTGGTGTTCTCCTGTATGTCTATTTTCATTTCCTTCAAGTTTGGGAAGTTCTGTCATGTATTTCCATGAATACTTTGTCAGTTCCCTTGTCTCTTTCTTCTTCTGGGATTCCTTTGATGCTTATATTTACTTTCCTCATGGTGTCAAGTTCTCAAAGTGCTTCTTCATACGTTTTCCTTTGTATCTCTCTTTCCTCCTTTTATGGTTCTTTATCTGTATATTTGAAGGTACTGATTCACTCTTCCTTTCATCATCTGTTTTTGTAACTTTTCCCAGAAATTTTTAGTTCCTCCACTTATCTTTTAATATCCTGCAGTTTATTTTCTAATTATGGATTCAATCTTGTTATTCTGTTTGTTGATTATATTTCACATTGCATTCTTTGCCTTGCCACATCTTTGCTCATATCTTTAAATTTTTTAATTATGGCAATTTTGAACTCTTAATCTGTGAGGCAGTGAAATTCTTCCATGTCAGGGTTGGTGGTTTCTGGATGCTTATTTTCTGTGGTGTACTGTTCCCAGGAGGGCTTGCTTGGCTATAGGTATCATTTTTTTTCTCCCCATTGTTTGCTTATGGTTTTTTTCTAGGCATAGGACCACCTGAATGCTGGTGCTGGTGGGCATGACTTCTGGGTGCTCTTGCCAGGGTGTCCTGCAGCTCCCTGCTCAGCTCCCTGCCATCAACCAGACTACTGGTGAAGGTGGGCAGGATTCCCAGGAGCTCTAGGGGCATGAATGGATCTGCATGCTGCCTAGACCACTGTGGCAGTTGGGCAGGGACATGGGCTCCTGTGACACCCAATGACCAGACTGCTGCTGTTGGCAGGTGGGACATCCAGGTGCTTTTACCTGGGTTTGGCTGAATCTGTATGCTGTCTGGGCTGCTGTGGCTGGTATGATTGTTGGAATTTTGAATTTGTTCTTTGATAAGAAAAGCTCTTACATGTTTGTGTTGCTGTATTCTGGAGGACTACTTTTCTTTCTCTGGTGTATTCTTCCCCTGTGGACACATTTGACCTTTTGTATTTTTCTTTCTCCCAATTTTTCCTTTCAGGCTTGCTCTGCTACAGATGGGGCTTCTATCGGGTGTAGATCTTCCTCTCCCACTATTCTGGGTATTTATCAGGTGGTGGGTACAGTAGCTGGGTCTGTCCCCAGCACAGCTGCTGGCATGTGCTGTGGTGATGGATCCAGGCTGGTCTGAATGGCTTCTTTAGAAAAAGTGTCTATTTAGGTCCATCACCCATTTTCTGATCAGGTTGTTTGTTTTTGTTGTTGGATTGTATAACTTTGTAAATTTTGGAGATTAACCACTTGTCAGAGGTTTGATGTGCAAATATTTTGTCCCATTCTGTAGGCTACCTTTTTTGCTTTGTGATTTCTTTTGAGGCTGAAAAACTTCAGTTGATATATTCCCACTTACTTATGCTTTTGTTTATCTTGCCTTTGAGGTTAAGTCCCCAAATATCTTTGAGGTAGAGGTCATGTAGTTTTCTATGCATTTTATGTTTTCTAGCATTTTATGGTTTCAGTTCTTATATCTAGATATTTAATCCATTGTGAATTAATTTTTGTGTATGCAGTTAAGTAGGGATCAATTTCATTTCTTTTGCATGTGGCTACTCATATTTCCCAAAAGCAGTTATTAAAGAGGCTTTAATTTCTCCATTATATGACCATAGTTCCTTTGTCAAAGATTAACTGTCCATATTTGTGAGGGTTTATCTCTGAGCTTTCTATTCTATTTCACTGATGTGAGTTTGTGTTCCAATACCACATTGTTTTGATTACTGTTGGTAATACAGTTTGAAGTCATGAAGTTTGAAACCTCCATTTTTTTATCTTTTCTCTCAGGAATGCATCAGGTTTTTTTTCAAAATTTATTTATGCATACAAGAACTGGGGTGTAAGCCAGAGGTGTGTGTGTGGGAGGGGGTTGGATTCACTAGAAAGTGTGGGGAGCAGAACAGGCAAATCTACTGAAATACACTGCTGAAGGGAGCAGCGGGTGAGACAGGAGAGGTCTGCTGCTCCATGTGGGTTGCTCCCTGACCAGCTGGCCAGGGATTGAACTTGTGCTGCAGTGACTGGCAATAGCTTGATAGTGCTATCTTTAACCCCTGCACCACCAGTGAGGCTTTAGTTATTCAGGGCTTTGTGGTTCCATATACATTTGATAATTGTTCTAGTTCCTTGGAAAAAGCTGTTGCTATTTTGATAAGTATTGTGCTGAATCTGTAAATTTCTTTATGTAATATGGCCATTTTAATGATGTGATTGTAAATAGGACTGTTTTTATTTTCCTTTCTTTTCACATATTGTTTGTATATAGAAATGCAAGTGGGTTTTGTGTACTGATTTTGCATCCTGATACTTTACTGTATTCATCTACTATTTCTGGAAGTCTTTTGGAAATACATTAACATGTCATGTGCAAATAGTGACAATATCATTTTTTCCCCCAACATTGGAATCCTTTTATGGCTTTTCCTTGGCTAATTTCTTGGGCTAGGACTTCCAATACTACATTAAACAATAGTGGTGATAGTGGACATCCTTGTCTTATTTCTGATCTTAGTGGGATTGCTTTCAGCTTTTCACCATTAAGTAGGATGGGTGTGGGATTGTCATCTATGGCTTTTATAATGTTTAGATAAGTTTATCTAAATTAAACATTTATTACCATTTTATTGAATGATTTTATAATAAATGGATATTTAATCTTGTTGAATGCTTTTCAGCATCTATTGAGATGATCATGTAGTTTCTATCTTCCTTTTTGTTGATCTGGTGAATGACATCAATTGATTTGTATACGTTGAACAAGTCTTGGATCCCTGGGATGAAGCCCACTTGATTGTGTGGTGGATGATTCTGAATATGTTGCTGTATTTGGTTTGCTAAGATTTTGTTGATTTTTGCATCTATGTTCATCACACATACTGGTCCATAATTTTGTTTGTAGTTTATTTGTTTGGTTTTGAGATCAGTGTTGGGAAGTATTCTTCCCTCCTGAATTTTTTTTTTTAAAGTTTCAGTAGGTTAGGTATTACATCTTATTTGAAGGTTTAGTAAAATTCACTGGTGAAGCCATCTAGTCTTGGGCTTTTCTTCTTAGGGAGACTTAGTATTATTACTGATTCAATACCTGTGGTTATGATTGGACTGTTTTCGCTATTTTGTCCTTATTCAATCTTGGGAGGGTGTATGAGTCTATTAATTTGGGCATTCCTTCTAGGTTGTCCAGTTTGCTTGCATAGACTTTTGTGATATGTTCTTACCATCCCTTGCATTTCTGCAGTATTTACTATGATTTTGCATCCTTCATTTGATTCTATTAATTTGTGTTTTCTCTGTTCTTTTCTTTATAAGCCTAGCTAAAGGCTTGTCAATTTTACTTTTTCAAAGAACCAACTCTTGGTTTCACTGAACTTTTGGGCTGTTTTAATTTCTATTTCATTTATTTCTACTTGAATTTTTATTTCCTTCTACTGGTTTCTGGATGCGTTTGTTCTTTTTCTATTTCCTTCATCTGCAGTTAGATTGAGATGTTCCTTGTTTGTTTTAATGTTGGCCTGTGTTGCTATGAACTTCCCATTTAGGACGGTTTTTAGTGCATCCGAGTCTGGTAACTTATCTTTCCCTTTTCGCTAGTCTCTACATACTTTTTGATGTCTTCTTTAATTTCTTATTGACCTAGGACTAGTCTGAAGCATTTAGTCTCGACATGTTTGGGTTTATTCCAGGATTCTTCTGTGGTTAATTTCAGCTTTACAGCATTATAGTTAATGAAGATGCATAATATTGCTACTTTAGTATATTTTCTGAGGCGTGTTTTTGGTGGTAGAATATGATCTACTTTGAGAATGGTCCATGTGCACTAGAGAAGTGTATTCACTTCTTTTGGTATAGAACACTATAAATGTCCAATAAATCCATCAGTTTTAACACTGCATTTATGCCCTGAAGTTCTTTGCTAATTCTCTGTCTGGGTGATCTCTATCTTTATGTCAGTGGTATGTTGAGGTTTCCAACAATAATGTATTCTTATCTGTATGTTACTCTGTCTATTAATAGTTGCTTTACATAAGTAGATGTGCCTGTTTTAGGTGCACAGATGTTATATGTTTTGCTGAATTGTTCCCTTGACATTATATATTATCCACCTTTGTCCCTAATTGCTTTTTTAGTTGAAAGTCTATCTTATATAAGAATAGCATTTCCTGCTTTCCATTATGCATTATTGGCTTGTAAAACCTTGCTCCAGGGCCTCCCCTGGCGGTGCAGGCAATTGAGCGCAGCGCTGTGAAGCTGTCAGCAGCCTCCCCAGCGCCAGTTGGATCCCGGCTGGCCAGGGAGGGTCCCACATGGCGAGGCAGACCTCTCCTGTCGCGCCCGCTGCTCCCCTCAGCAGTGTATTTCATCAGTCTGCCTGTTCTGTTCCCCGCTCTGTCTCTGGTGAATCCTCTCACCCTCCTGCGCATCTGGCCTGTACCCCAGTTCTTGTATAAATAAATAAATCTTTAAAAAAAAAAATACCTTGCTCCAACCCTTCATTTTCAGTCTTTCAATTTTTAATGGGTATCTTGCACACAAAGTATAGATGACAAACTACATATGTCTGAAACTTTTAAAGCCAATTTGTCATTACATGCTTTTTGACTGGTAAGTTCAAGCTATTCACATCTAGGACGATTATTGATTTATCCGTCATTCTGGGTTTTTCATTGTCTCCGTTTCTTTTTCCAATTGCTTCTCTTTACTCCTGGATGACTTTCCTTCATGGTTTTATCAATGCCTTTGTTTCTTCACCTGAGAGGCTCTATTCTAGATTATCAGTCAGTAGTTACCATGGAGATTACCTGGGTAAGGTAATCATCATGGTTACCTTACTATGTCTTTATTTTTTTTTTTTAAACATTTATTTATTTATTTATTTATTTATACAAGCACTGGGTACAGTCAGAAGCGCAGGAGGGCGAGAGAATTCACCAGAGCCAGAGCGGGGAGCAGAGCAGGCAGAAGGACCGAAGCACACTGCTGAGGGGAGCAGCGGGCGGCAGGAGAGGCCCGCGCGCCATGTGGGACCCTCCTCCAGTAGCCAGGGAGCAGCCGGTGATCGAACTGGTGCTGCAGAGGCTGCAGGTAGCTTCACAACCCAGCGCTCAACCGCTGCGCCACCGGGGAGGCCCACTTAACTATGTCTTTAAAAAGTCCTTTATGAACTGGCGCCTGCTCTGACATTTAACTATATAGAATCTGTCCATTTCTTCCTCTTCTTACGTGTTTGAAGTGTTGCTGACACATAATATTCATGCTCATGCTTTCAAGCTCATCATTTTCCTCAATTTTGTGTTTTTAGTTTTTTTCAACATTTCTTGTCAGGCAGGTTTGGTGATGATGAACACTATTAGCTTCTGTTTGTCTAGTAAAACCTCTGAGGGCCTCCCTGGTGACCTAGTGGTTAAGTCTCCGTGCTATGATCCCTATGGCCTGAGTTTGATCACCAGCCAGGGAACTAACTCACATATGGTGCAGCGGACCTCTCCTGTCTTGCCTGCTGCTCCCCTTACCAGTGTATTTCTGTAAATCTACCTGTTCTGCTCCCTAGTCTCTCTCTGATGAATCCTCTCACCCACACACCGCTGGCCTATACCCCAGGTTTTCTATGCAAAAATAAAATCTTTAATAAAAAAAAAAAGCCTTGACCTTCATATTTGAATTATTTTCTAAGATACAGTATTCTTGGATGGCAGATCTTGTCTTTTAGGACTGAAAACTTCATTACACTCTCTTCTTGCCTAGAGAGTGACTGAGGTGAAATCTGAGGAAAGCTTAATTTAGGTGCCTTTGTAATCTTTTTCCTCGCTTTCTGTAAAACTTTTATTTTTGATTCTTAATAATTTAGCAATGAAGTGTCTTGATGTAAGTCATTTTACATTTAGATATTTAAGTGCTTAATTCATTCCTTAGGCTTGGGAAATTCTTAGCTATTATTTATTTGAAGTGTTTCTGCTACCTTCTGGCTCTCTTTAGTTTCTGGAATACCCATTATCCTTATGTCTACTACTTTTTCGTAGTTTCCTCATTTTTCTGATGTCTTCTCTTTTAAGTTAGATGATTCGCACATTTGAGTATTCTATTTCTGAAATTCTTCCATCAGTTTAATTCTGTTTCAATAAAGCATTTTCTACATTTATGTCATTTCATTCAGAGACTCTTGTTTCTTTCAATATTTTCAATCTCTTTGGTAAGAACTCTCTTGTTCCTGAATCACTTTTCTAAGATTTTATAGCTGCCTATTAGTCTTTGACCTTCCAGTAGCTCCATTAGCATTTTTAACATGGTTGTTTTAGCTTTGTCTGATAAACCTCTACTTCTGTATTCAAAATTTATGTCTCAGAACTTCTGCTCTTCTCATTGTGTTTCTCCTTCTCGTATTCAGATAGTCCTTGCTTCCTAACCATGTGTGTTGCCTTATTTGCTTTTCTGGTGGTTTGGGTGCTGCTTTAATTCTGTTATTTGCTTATTTGCCACTTTAATTCTGTTATATTGCCTTATCTGCTTTTTTGGTGGTTTCAGTGCTGCTTTAATTCTGTTTCTCTTCATAGTTTATGAGGCGGGGTCAGAAAGGGAGACAGGGGCTTAAATATTGTTTCAATTCTTGAGGAATGAGGTGGGTTACCTCTGCCTCCTCCATCTCCATAGCCAGCTCTGTTTAGTGCTTTAGCTGTGGTAACCTCCCATCCGGCCTCCCTGCTGCTCCCCTCTGCCATAGATTGTGATCTATGAAGCTTGCGTCTCCTGGTGAGGAGGGGCAGCTCGGGTCCTCCAGGATCATGGGACTCAGGTGTGCCTGGCAGGAAGGAAGCTCAGTTTCTTCACTTATAAAACAAGAATAATAAATTGGGCTCGTGAGTTACAGGACTACACAATGAGCTAATACACATAGGCAAGTAGAAAAAGCAAGTAATAACCGTTCACCCTACCACTAATGTTTCTGTGACTGAATTGGTCTTGTTATTAGTGGTCACCACTGAGGCCCTGTTGCTCATTTTCACAGCTTGGCCATGCTACGCCTACTCCTCAGGCAGCTCCTGTACCCACAGAACCAAACCAGCCAACCACTGCCAGTCCCGGCCTGCCACTAGCCTGCTCCCCATCCTAGAGAAAGCCTAGCTTTATTTCCAGCACTACAGCATCTGTTGTCCTGAGCAAAGTGATCTGAGGCACAGTCCCACATGCCTTTGCTGTCTTCAGCTGCTTTAGGTTCTGGCACGTGAAGAATCCCCATGTCTCACTCAGCCTCTCCCTCCTTAACTCAAGGGGTACTTAGTACTAGCCTCTCTTCATTTCCCTGACACTTCAGCCCCATTTGCTGCCCCTCATTTTCTTGTTTTGAGTAATGTCCTCAGCGACCTGAAGAGACACTGGCCTTCAATAACTTCCTCTTGCTACATTTAGCACTGACCAGGCACAGCAAAAGTGCCAGTGTTGGTCCTGCCCCAGACAACCTGCAGTGACGCTAATGTTCCTGGGGGGGGGGGGGGGATTTCCAGTGCAGAGGTGTGTCCTGGGGTTAACTCCCAGGCATCTGGATAAACAGGAGGGAGAGTTAAACACCCAAAGACACCAGGAGAAGATCTACGGAAGTAGAAGGAATCCAAGTGAACCTCACTCAGAGCCACTGGTCACAACTGGAGGCTCTTGGTGATGTGGGAAGTTTTGTTGAAAGCAGTAGAAAGGGGGGCTATGAATTGGCAGAACTTCACCTCTCAGGCTTCCCAAGTGGGGCTTCTGCGCAGCTGTACTCAAATTCCCTTTCAAATTAGTGTCAAGCTCATCTACTTTTTAAAAAGCAAATGGCCCGTACTCCTTACTTGAAGCCCAGCCATGGCGGCACCTTTCCTGACAGACGGGCTGGTATCCAGCGTCAGGTAGCCTGTCATCTGCCCAGGTGTCCGTCAGTTCCGGGGGGAGCATCCAGGGCCAGGAGCTCCCCGTCATAATCCTGCTCAGGACCCCACTCCCAGCAGCCCTCGATGCCCACTCCATTGCTAGCGCTAGGCCTTCTTTTTGGAATGAGTGTCCCCACATCCACCACCAGGGATTGTGTCAGCGGCCTGGCTTCAGATTTCTCAGGGGAATCTGTACTCCCTTTGGTCTCCCGAGTTCGCTGGTGTCCTTCTCTGGGTTCTTCTGCATGATGCCCGCTGACCCTGACAGTGTTTGGGCCTGCCGTATTTTGTTGAACAAGACGCAGGGGCACGTTCTGCTTCGCTCAGAGGCGTGCTGTACGTGGGATGACTCGGCGTGCGTGTCTGCGGTAAAGGGACGGCCTGTCCCGGTGGCAGGAGACCCCAGGATGAGGCCATGAGCGTGAGCGGAGAGCCGGAACACGGGCAGAGGGCCCCAGGCCCGCTCACCGGCCCCGCCTCGGCAGGATGGGCTGTGGGCTTTGCCTTTTTAAACACCGGGGTGCGGACCAGGTCGGGTGGAGACCCGGAGCCAGCAGCCCCGGGCCAGGAGGACGGGATGGGCGCTCAGTAAGCACTTGAGCCAAGATAAGGCCTGGAGAGGGTGCGGGGTCCCGGCCTCCCAGACCAGCTGTGTGTGCCCCACGCGGCGGAAGAGAATGAGGATGGGTTTCGGCCAGGGGTGCTCGTAATAGGCCTGGACACAGCCAGGGGGGCTGGGACTAGAGCTCCCCCCAGCTGTCTCGCACGTCTGACTTAGAAACCGAGTCCCGGGCCCAGGGTGCGGTCACCTCATTACCCATTCAGCTTGTCAGACTGAGCGAGAGCGGAGCCGCCGACCAGACTGACCCGTGTGAGGGCTGAAACGGTGACAACACGTCACCACCCGGCCGTGGGAGAGACCCCCCGGGGAGCAGGGCCCAGCAGTCACAGCAGTGGCGTAAGGACAGGTCAGTGCCCAGGACTCTGGGTGTGGCTTTGGGGTCAGAAGTGGAGTCTGCAGCTGGCAACACCCACTCCTGGCTGGGCCCGAGGCCGCCCCAGCAGTGGGAGGGTCCGGTCAGAGCGGCGTGGCCAGGCCGTGAGCCCCGTCTTCAGGCGTTTGACGAGGATTCAGAATGCTTTGCTTTGTAAACTTAAATGCTGAGTTCTGAGCTGGACCCCCAAGGCCCTGGGGACCAGCAGCTCGGGAAACATCCACCCGGGTGGTGGTG
This sequence comes from Talpa europaea, assembly GCF_964194135.1. Taxonomy (NCBI): domain Eukaryota; kingdom Metazoa; phylum Chordata; class Mammalia; order Eulipotyphla; family Talpidae; genus Talpa; species Talpa europaea. Next base: position 12,315,829 of record NC_140084.1, on the reverse strand, counting down.
GTGGTGGCGGGGAGGCGACGCCTCCTCACAGCATTTACAAGGGGCTGATGGGCCGGAACACCCGGGCTCGTCTCTCCAGCGGTTTTCACGGGTTTTGACGTCCCTGTTTTTATGTGAAAGTAACGGCGACCGGCAGGTGAAGGCTCTGATGGACGCTCAGGCGCCAGCGCGGAGGCCTCTGAGCAGAGGAGCTGCCCACGGGCCCCCTGCGCTCGCAGGCCCGGCTGACCCGCGAGGGGAATAAAGAGGCCGGAAGGGTCTGCAGCGAGTTACTGGGGTCAGGAGAGGCGGCTCTCGGGGCTTTATTCAGACATTTTGGCGCGTCCTCTCCCCCCTCCCGCTTCTGTGCTCTGCTCTCATCTCCTCCTCTCCTCTCTCCCTGCTCTTCCCTGTGGGTTCCTCCTCCCCTCGCTCTCCTCCCCCCTCGCTCTCTCCTCCTCTCCCCACCCCGACAACTGCATCGGCATCGTTTATTACGTTTAAGTAATAAACGTGCAGAGAAATAGGTTCTCCTGGTGCATCTCAGGTTCACCCCAACACACACGCCTCACGGCGGCTGAGCCACAGGCTGCGGCGGCGAGTGTCGTCTCTGCTGTTCTCCTCGGTTCTCTCCCAAATAAACTCTGGGGGGTTCGCGTAGACGCCTCCTCTGCCTCTCCGCCTCCTCTGCCTCTCCCGGCTGCTGCTCTTTCCCAGCCCAGCAGCCAGGCCCGGGCTCCGGGGCTGGGGCGATAAAGGCTCCGGTGGCCTGGCCGGGCCCAGGGTTCCTCCGTGCTCCGGGCCCGTCACCTGCGCTCTGGCCCGGACCCGCCAGGGACACCAGGTGAGTCTCCCAGGTTGGTCTCCTCTCCCTCTGCCTCCTCTCCTCTCCCCCACTCCTGTCCTCCTCCTCCTCCTCTCCAGGGGCTCCTCTCCTCTCCCCCTGCTCCCCCCTCTCCTCCATCCCCGTCTGCTTGCCCACCACCACGCCACTCCTCCCTCCGTCTCCATCTTCCTGCTCCCCTGTCCTCTCCTCCCTGCTCTCCTCGGGTTCTCTCTCCTGGCTGCTCGCTGCTCTCCTCAGTTCTGACCCGTCGCCCACAGACTCGGGGCCTTCCGCGGCTCCCTCTGCCCCAGCGTCCCCCCACAGCCCCCTCCTGCCCTCTCAGCCAGGCCTCCCCTCCCCTCCCGGCCTGACTCCTCTCCCCGCTGCCACCCCCCCACCCCGCCCCTCCTCCCTGCAGCTCTTCTCCCCTGTCCTGCCTCTTCCTCCCGCATCTCCTGGGGCTCAGGTCTCCCCTGTGAGCCCCGCTGGGGCCTCTCTTCTGGGGCCTCTCGGCAGCCAGTGCTCTGGCTCTCGCTTCCTCCGCTCTGTCCGCCTCTTTCCTGGCTCCCCCACCTCTCCGCACCCCTCATCTCTCCCCTCCCCCCCTCCCCTCCCCTCCCCTATCACTCCAGGGCCTCTCCCCCTCACCTCCCAGCATCCTGCGCCTCCCTCCGCGGTGTCTCAGTCTCCTTCCCTCTCTCCTGCCCTCCACGAACACCTGAACACCTCTCCTTTCTCACCTTCTTCCTCCCGCCAACCTCAGCCGGACCCTCTCCCCGCCCCCTCCCGCCTGTCCTTCCGCCCGCCACTGTCTCCTCTCTCCCCTCCCCAGCCTCTCACCTCCCCCCCCTCGGTCGGCTCTCTCCCCTCCCCAGCCCGTCTCACCTCCCCCCCCTCCCTTCGCCCCTGTCTCCACAGCCCCCTCAACCCCCCCTTTCTGGCTGTCCCGTCTCTCCCCAGTCTCCAGTCTCCCCCCAAACGTCCTGGCATCTCCCCATCTCGCTCAGCTCCATCTTCTCTCACCTCTCCTACTGTCACCTCCTCCTCTCTCTCCCCTCCCCATCTCTCAGCTCAGCTCTCCTCTCTCCTGTCGCGCTCATCTGTCCCGTCACTTTCCTTTCAATCTGTCTCTCCCCATCCTCCCCTCTCTGCTCTCTCCCCATCTCTCCTCTCTCCCCCCCATCTCTCCTCTCTCCCCCCCATCTCCCCTCCCTCTCTCCCCCATCTCCCTCCTCTCTCACCTCTCCCTATTCACAAACACTCCTGTCCCGTCTCCCTCCCATCCTCCCTCCCATCGTCTCCTCTCACTATTCTCTCCCCACCTGTTTCCTCCAGTCTCCCCCAGCTGTCAGGCCCAGCTCTCTCCCTTCTCTCCTGTCTCTCCTCAGCATCTCCCCCGCTCTCCCCATCTCTCTCTCCTCTCCACCCCTCCCATGTCTGTACCCCCACTCACTCCTCCCCTGCCACACCCCATCTTTCACCGCTCCCCTCCTCTCTCACTCCCCACTCTCTTTTCTAGACCTTTCCTCTCTCCCCACTCTCTCTCCCCTCTCTGCTGCCACCTCTCCTACCTCCTCTCTCTCCCACGGCCATCTCTCTCCCTTCTCTCCCCTCTCCGTCTCTGAGGTCAGGATGGCAGCCTCCCTCTCTCCCTCTCTCCCGTCTCCCCTCAGCCTCTCCCTTCCCTCAGCCTCTCCCTTCCCTCAGCCTCTCCCTTCCCTCAGCCTCTCCCTTCCGTCTCTGTCTCTTCTCTCTGCACAACCTTCTCTCTCATCTCCCCCATCTCCGTATCACTCCCAACCCTCTCCTCCCCTCTCTCCTGTCCCTCCCCTCCCTCTCTCCCCCGTCTCTCTCCCTCTCTCCCCATCTCTCTCCCTCTCCCCCCTCCCTCTCTCTCTCTCTCCTGTTTCTCTCCTTTCCTGTCCACCCTCTATCTCCTCCAGATGTTTATGTCTCCCACGTCTCCCCCCTCTCTCTCTCCCCCCCACCTGTGTCTCTCCCCACCTCTCTCCTCTCTCTCCATTGTCTCCTTTCTGGCTCTCTCCCTCTCTCTCCTCTGTCTGTCTTCTCTGTCTCTCCCGCTCTCTCTCACATTGCTCCCCCTGGCTTTGCCCCCCTCTGCCCCGCTCAGTATCTTTCTCCCCATTATCTCTCCCCTCTGTTCATCTCCATCCTCACTATCCCCCCCACCTCTCACAGCCCCCCTTGCTCCTCTCTCTGCTCTTGCCCGCTCCTGTCTCCCCGGTCACTCCCCCTCTCCCCTCTCGCCATTCTCTCCCCTGTCACCCGTCTCCCCATCTCTCTCCCCTGCACCTCACCATCCTCCAGCACCCCCTTGCTCACTGTTTCCCTCCCTCTCTCCCCCCTCTCCCCATCTCTCTCCTTTCTCTCCACTCTCTCTCCCTGTCTCCCTCCCCTCTCCCCCTTCTCTCCACTCCCCGTCTCACTGTCTCTCTCTCCGTCTCCCTCCTGACCTTTCTCCCCTCTCTCCCCCCTGCTCTGCACCTCTCCTCCCCACCTCTCCCCTCTCTCCCCACCCCTCTCCCCTTCCACCCTCACCTCTCCTTCTCTCATTCTCTCTCTCCCCCCCCTCCCCTCCAGCTGCTACCCAGTTCTCTCTCCAGCTCCTCTCCCCTCTCCCACCTCTGCCCTCTCCCCTCTCACTCTCTCTCCCAGTTTCTCTCTCCCTGTCCTCCTGCTCCTCCTCTCCTTCCTCCCTCTCTCCATCTCCCTCCATTGCTTCCCCTCTTTCCCCTCCTCTCTCTCCCCCTATATCTCTCCTCCTCTCACCCCCAATCTCCCTATCTCAGCTGCTCTCTCTGGATCTCTATCTCTCCTGTGTCTCTCCCATCTCATCCCTACCTCACACCCCATCTCTCCCCCATCTCCCCTGATCTCTCCCTGTCCTTCCCCCTAAACATCCTACCTCTCCCTCCCTCTCTATCTCCAGCCCTACCATCTCCCTCCTAATCTCTCTCTCTCTCCTGCAATCTCTCCCTATTTCTCTGCTGCTGTCTCTCCCATCCCTCCTCTCTCTCTCCCGATCTCCCTCTCCCATCTCTCCTCCCACCACTCTCCCCCGCTCCCCCATCTCTCCTCCTGTCTTTCCTGATCTCTCCCCTCACCTCATTTCTATCTCACCCCCATAAAACCTACCTCTCCCTCCCTTTCTCATATCTCCATTCCCATCTCGCACCCTCTCTCTCCTGTTTCTCTCCCTATGTCTCCCCTGATCACTCCTCCTATCTCTCCCCAACTCTATCTTACACCCTGTCACTCCGCCTTTCTCCTCTCCCCATCACACTCCTCATCCCTCCTGTATCTCCTCCCAGCTCTCTCCCTCTCTCCCCCAATCTCTGTCTCCCCAGCTCTCTCTCCCCAGCTCTCTCCGTATCTCTTGCATCTCTCTCCTGCTATTTCTCCTCCTATCCCTCTCCCAATCTTTCTCCCTGTCTCTCCTACTCTCTCTCTCCTGAACTCCCCTATCTCCCCAACCCCCCTCCCTATCTCTCCTCCTCTCCCCCAAACTACCCCCCATTCTGATCTCTCCCTGTCTCTCTCCCTCACTATCTCCCCCATCTCAGCTCCTCCCTCTCTCCTAATCTCTCCCTGCCATCTCCCCATCTCTCCCTCTGTCTCTGCCCTCTCTCTGTATCTCTCCCTGTCTCCCTCACTCTCTCCTTGTCTCTCCTCCTGTCTCTATCCCTCTCTCCCTACTTCACCTCCGACCGACCTCCCTATCTCTCTCCTGCTATCTCTCCCCCATCTCTCCTCCTATCTCTCTCTCTCCCTATCTCTCTCATGATCTCTCCCTATCTCGCTCCATATCACTCCTCCTCTCTCTCCCTAAATCTCCTCCAACCTCTCCTTATCTCCCTGCTATCTCTCTATTCTACTCATATCTCCCCTTATCTCTCCCCCACCTCTCTCCCTATCTCGCTCCCTATCACTTGTCCTCCTCTCTCTCCCGATCTCTCCTAGCTCCCCATCACCCCACATCTCTCCCCCTATCTCCCCTCCTGTATCTCTGCCTGTCTCTCTCCCTACCCCCATCTCCCCCATCCCTCTCCCTATCTCTCCTCCCTCTCTTCTCCGATCTCTCCCCTGATCTCTCCCTATGTCTTCCCCCTTAAAACCTTCCACTCTCCCTATTTCACACCCTCCATCTCCTCCTCTCTCTCCTCTCTCTCTCCCAATCTCCCCCATCTCCCCTATCTCTCTCTCATGATCTCTCCCAATCTCTCTCCCTATCACTTGTCCTCTCTCCTGATCTCTCTTGCTATCTCTCCAACTCTCTCTCTCCCTATGTCTCCTCTCCTCCTATCTCTTCCCTATCTCTCTCCCTATCTCTCTGCCTCTCTCTCCTTCTCTCTCCCTGTATCTCTTCCTCTCACGCTCCCTATCTCTCTCTCTCCCCACATTTCCCCTGATCTCTCTCCTACTATCTGTCTCCCAATCTCCCCCATCTCTCTCCCTATCTCTCCTCCCCCCTCTCTCATGATCTAGCCCGATCTCTCTCGCTATCACTCTCCCATCTTGCTCCCTATCACTCGTCCTCATCTCTCCTTCTCTCCTATCTCTCTCCATCTCTCTCTCTCTCTTGATCTCTCTTCCATCTCTCTCCCATCTCTCTCTCCATAACTCACTATCTCTCCACCTATGTCTCTCTGCTATCTCTCCTCCTATCTCTCCGTATCTCTCTTCCCCTCTCCTTCTATCTCTCTCTATATCTCTTCCTCTCTCGCTCCCTATGTCTGTCTCCCTACATCTCCTCTCCTCCTATCTCTCCCCTATCTCTCTCCCTAGCTCTCCTCCTCTCTCTCCCGATCTCTCCTCCTATCTTCTTTCCCCTGATCTCCCTATCTCTTCCCACCTCCCTATCAAATCTCTCTCCCTGTCTCTTGTATCTCTCTCCTGCTATTTCTCCTCCTATCCCCTCCCCGTATCTCTCTCCCCATCTCTGTCCAGCTCTATATCTCTCCCTATCTCTCCCATCTCTCCCTATCTCTCATGATCTCTCCCTATCTCACCTCCTCTCTCTCCATCTCTCCTCCTATCTCTCTCATGATCTCTCTCCCTATCTCACTCCCTATCACTCGTCCTCTCTCTCCCTGTCTCTCCTACAAACTCTCTCCCCATCGCTCCCACCATCTGCCCTCCTGTATCTCTGCCTCATCTCTCCCTCCCCCCATCTCACCTATCTTCCCTCCTCCCCTCCCTTCCCACCTCTCACCCCCTCTCTCTCCTGATCGCCCCCTTTCTCTCCCACATCTCACCCATCTCTCCCTGATCTCTCCCTATGTCTTCCCCATTAAAACCACCCTCCATCTCCTCCTCCTCTCTCCTCTCTCTCCCCCTTTATCTCCCACCTCTCTCCTCATCACTCCATCCTCTCTCCTCTCTCCTCCTCTCTCTCCCGCCATCTCTCCATATCTCACTATGGCTCCCTATCTCTCTCCTGAGTCCCCTGATCTCTCCCGGTCTCTCTCTTCCTATCCCTCCTGTCTCTCTGCCTCTCTCTCCTTCTAGTTCTCTCCGTTTCTCTTCTTCTCTCGCTCCCTGTCCCTCTCCCCATCTCCTCCTCTCTCCCCAACTGTCTCTCCCCTACATCTCCTCTCCTCCTATCTCTTCTCTTACCTCTCTCCCAATCTCTCTCCTCTCTCATGATCTCTCCCGATCTCCACTCGTCCTCTCTCTGCCTCTCTCTATCCCTCTCTCTCTCCCTATGTGTCTCCCTCTCACCGACGCCCTAGCTCTAGCCGACGCCCTAGCTCTAGCCGTATCTCACCTCTTCTCTCCTGATCTCTCCCCCTTCTCTCTCTCTCCCTATCACTTGTCCTCTCGCTCTTCCTATCTATCTCTCCGCTATCATTCTCCCCTCTCTCTGCCTCTCCCTTCCCATCGCATTTCCCTATTATCACCTCCTGTCTCTCTCCTGATCTCTCACTACCCTTTCTCCCTCTCTCCCTATCTCTCCCTCTCTCCTCAACTCCTACTATCTATCTCACCTCCTAATCTCTCCCTGTCTCTCCTTATCTCTCCCTATCCTCCTCTCTCTAAGGTCTCTCTCCCTACCTCATCTCCTATCTCTCTCCTGTCTTCCTTATCTCTATCCCTATCTCTCACTATCTCCGTATCTCACCTCCTATCTCTCGATCTCTCCTTATCTCTTCTCCTGTCTCTCCCCTGATTTCTATACATCTCAACTCCTCTCTTTCTCCATCTCTCTCTCCCAAATCTCTCCTATCTCTCAAGATCTCTTCCGATCTCTCTCCCTATCTCTCCTGATCTCTCCCTATCACATCCCTACCTTGCTCCCTATCATTGTCCTCTCTCCTCCAATCTCTCCCCTTATCTCTCCCCCATCTCTACCTATCTCTTCTGCTATGGCTCAGCTATATCGCTCCCTATCTCTCCCCCATCTCTCTGCTCTCTCTCTCCCTATCTCTCCTATTTCTCTCTGTATCTCTCTGTATCTCTCTTCCTCTCTCTCCCTCTCTCGCTCCCTATCTCTCTCTCCCCCATCTCCTCCTCTCTCTCCAACTATCTCTCCCCCATCTCCCTCCCTGTTTTCCTATGTCTCCTCTCCTCCTGTCTCTCCCCTTAGCTCTCTACTGATCTCTCTCCTGCTATCTCTCGGCTATCTCTCTCCTACCTCTCCTACTGACTCTCTCCCAATCTCCCCCATCTTTCTCCTCCTCTTTCTCATGATCTCCTGCTCGCTCTCCCTGTCACTCTCCCATCTTGCTCCCTATCTCTCTCATGATCTCTCCAACTATCTCTATCTCTGTATCTCTCTCCCTCTGTATCTCCCTGTCTCTGCAAATCTCTCTCCCTATCTCTCCTCCTATCTCTGCTGATCTCTCTCTATCCTTCTTCCCATCTCTCCCATTATCTCTCCCGAACTCTCCCCATCTCTCATGATCTCTCCCCTCTCTCTCTGTCATTCACCCTATCTCTCTGCCTCTCTCCCCCCATCTCGCCTCCCTATCACTCTATCTCACCTCTTATCTCTCTCCCTGTCTCTCCTCATCTCTCCCTATCCTCCTCTCTCTAAGGTCTCTCTATCTCTCCTAACATCTCTCTGTATCTCTCTCCCCATCTCTCCTCCACCTCTCTCCCTAGCTCACCTCCTCTCCCCACCCCCCCCGCTTCCTTATCTCTATCCCTATCTCCATCTTTCCTACTATCTCTCTTCAGTCTCTCCCTATCTCTCCCCTATCTCTCTCCTGCTATCTCTAGGCTGTATCTCTCCCTGTCTCTCCTCCCCTCTCTCTCATGATCTCTCTCCCTATAACTCATCCTCGCTTCCCTTCTCTCTCCCCTGATCTCCCTATCTCTTGTATCTCTTGCCTGCTACTTCTCCTCCTATCCCTCTCCATACCTCACTATCTCTCCTCTCTCTCTCCTGAACTGCTCCTATCTCGCCCCATCTCCCCCCATCCTCATCTCCCTCTCCTCTCTCTCCCCCTATCTCTTCTCCACTCTCTCTCAGGTTCTCCTGATCTCTCTCCCTATTATGCTCCCCTATTATTTGTCCTCTCTCTCCCCCCCTCTCCCTCATCTGTCTCCCTCTCTCTCTCACACCTTTATCCCTCTCTCCTGATCTCTCCCTCCCTATAGCTCGTCCTCACTCTCCTGCAATCTCTCCTCCTATCTCTCTCTCTCCCCCCCCCTCCCGATCTTTCCTCCCTATCTCACCATCTCACCTCCTATCTCTCTCCTGATCTCTCACTATCCTCTCTTTATCTCCATATCTCACCTATTCTGTGTATCTCTCCCTCTCTCTCTAAGTCCTACTCTCTCTCCTGATCTCTCATCTTCTCTTTCCTCATCTCTCCCCTCATCTCTCCCTCTCTCCTAAGGTCTCTCTCCCTATCTCTCCTAATATCTCTCTGTATCTCACTCCCCATCTCTCCTCCACCTCACCTCCTATCTCTTCTGTCTCTCCCCTGATCTCAACTCCTATCTCTCTCCCAAATCTCTCCGTTCTCCGACCTCTCCTATCTCTCCCCTTCTCTCTCCCCATCTCTCTACTTGCCTCTCTCCTGCTATCTCTCGGCTATATCTCTCCCTAACCCTGTCCTATCTCTCCTCCGAACTTTCCCCTTCTCTCGTCACATGTCTCTGCTATCTCACTCCCTATCTCTTCTCCTCTCTCTCCTCCTATCTCTGCCCCGATAGCTCCTGCTATCTCTCCACTATCTCTCCCTCTCTCCTATCTCACCCGTATCTCTCCACTATCTGTCTCCCTATCTCTCCTTCCCTTTCTCCCCTCCTCTCCTCTCTCTCCTCTCTCTTTCTCTCTCCCCTTATCTCTCCCACTATCATTCTCCCTATCTCTCTGCCTCTCTCTCTCTCTCCTGATCCCTCCTGCTATCTCTCCCTCTCTCTCCATATCTGTCTCCCTATCTCTTGTATTTGTCTCCTGCTATCTCTCCTCCTACCCCTCTCCCTATCTCTCTCCTGAACTCCCCCATGTCTCCCCCATTCCTCTCCCTCTCTTCCACTCTCCCCCAAACTTACCCCCATCCTGCTCTCTCCCTCTCTCCACCTAGCTCTGCCCCATCTCTATCCCTAGCCCTCCTCCTGTATCTCTCCCCCTATCTCTATCCCTGTCTCTCTCCCCATGTCTCCTCATCTCTCCTATCTCTCTCATAATCTCTCCCTCTCGCTCCCTATCACTTGCCCTCTCCTACTAACTCCCAATCACCCCCTTCTCTCCCCCTATCTCCCCCTCCTTTATCTCTCCCTACCCCTATCTCCCCTATCTTTCCCCCTCTTCCGATCTCTCCCCGTCTCTCCCTGATCTCTCCCTATGTCTTCCCCCGTAAAACCGCCTCCCGACTCCCGATTTCGCACCCTCCATCTCCTCCTCTCTCTCTCTCTCATGATCTCTCCCGATCTCTCTCCCTACCTTGCTCCCTATCCCTCATCCTCTCTCTCCTCCTCTCTCCCTATCTCCCCCCTCTTTATGTCTCCCCATCTCCCTCCTATCTCTCCTCCTATGGGTCCCCTTATCTCTCCCGTGTCTCTGCTATCTCTCTCCGTATCTCTTTTCCTCTCTCTCCTTGTATCTCTCTCCCTATTTCTTCCTCTCGCTCCCTATCTCTCTCCCCATCTCCTCCTATCTCTCCAACTCTCCCCCTTCTCTCTCCCTACGTCTCCTCCTATCTCTCTACCAATCTCTCCTACTGTCTCTCCCCCTCTCTCTCTCTCATGATCTCTCTCCCTATCTCTCCTCCTATCTCTGTCCCTCTCACCCTAGCTCACCTTCTCTCTCCTGATCTCTCCCTGTCTCTCTCATGACATCTCCCTATCTCACTCCGTATCACTCATCCTCTCTCCCCTCCTGTCTCTCCAGCTGTCATTCTCCCTACCACTCTCCCGATCTCACCTCCTCTCTCTCTCTCCTGCTCTCACTGTCCTCTCTCCCTCTCTCATCTCTCTCCCTCCCTATCTCTCCTAGTATCTCTCCGTATCTCTGTCCCCATCTCTCGTCCACCTCTTATCTCTTCTCCTGTCTCTCCCCTGATCTCTACATATCTCAACTCCTATCTCTCTCCGTATCTCTCCCCCAACTCTACCTATCTCTCTCCTGCTATCTCTCCTCCCCTCTCTCTCATGATCTCTCCTCCATCTCTCCTACTATCTCTCTCCAGAGCTCCACGGATCTCTCTCTGTATCTGTCTCACTATCTCTCGTATCTCTCTCCTGCTATCTCTCCTGCTTTTTCTCCTCCTACCCCTCTCCATATCTTTCACCTTATCTCTCCCCCATCTCTACCTATCTCTCGGCTACATCTCTTCTCCCTATCACTCATCCTCTCTCTCCTCCTATCTCTCTCCCAATCTCTCCAACTATGTCTCCCTAACTAGCTCTGCAAATCTCTCTCCCTATCTCTCCTACTAACTCTTTCCTGATTGCCCCCATCTCTCCCCATCGCTCTCTCTCTCCATCTCTCCCCTCCTGTATCTCTTCCTGTCTCTCTCCCTACCCCATCTCTCTCCCTATGTCTCCTCTCCTATCTCTCCTCCACCCTCTCATGATCTCTCCCAGTCTCTCTCCCTATCACTCATCCTCTCTCTGCCGATCTCTCCTACTATCTCTCCAACTCTCCCTCCGTATCTCTCTTCCCATCTCTCCTATCCCTCCCCTTATCCCTCCCCATCTCCTCCCTATCACTCATCCTCTCTCCTCTATCTCTCTCTCTCATCTCTATCTCTCTCTATATCTCACTATCTCTCTCCCTATGTCTCCCCTCTTATCTCTCCCCCTTTCTCTACCTCTCTCTCTTCTGCTATCTCTCAGCTATCTCTCTCCCCCATGTGTCCTCTCCTCCTATCTCTCCGCTATCTCTCCTACTATCTCTCTCCTCTTCTCTCTCCCGATCTCTCTTCCTCTCTCTGCCTATCTCTCTCACAAGCTCTCCAACTATCTCTGCAAATCTCTTTCCCTCTCTCTCTCTCCTGCAATTTCTCCTCTTATCCCTCTTCATATCTCTCCCCCATCTGTCTCCCTGTCTCTCCTCCTATCTCTATCCCTCTCTCCCTATCCTTCTCCCCAACTCCTACTATCTATCTCACCTCCTATATCTCTCCTGTCTTCCTTATCTCTATCCCTATCTCTATCTCCATATCTCACCTCCTATCTCTCCATCTCTATCTTTCCTACTGTCTCTCTCCTGTCTCTCCAGTGATCTCAACTATCTCTCTCCATATCTCTCCCCTTATCTCTCGTCCTAACTCTCCCCTTATCTCGCCCTGTATCTCTCTGCAATCTCACTCCCTGTCTCTCCTCCTCTCTCATGAGCCTCCTGATCTCTCTCCTATCTCTCCCTCTCTCCCCCGTCTCTCTCCCTGTCTCTTGTATCTCTCTCCTGCGATTTCTCCTCCTACCCCTCTCCGTATCTTTCTCCCTGTCTCTCTCCTGAACTCCCCCATCTCCCCAGTCCCTCTCCCTATCTCTCCGATCTCTCTCCTGATCTCTCCCTTTCTCACCCGCATCTCTCCCCATGTCTTCCCCCTTAAAACCTCCTTCTGCTCTCCCTATTTTGCACCCTCCATCTCCTCCTCTCTCTCTCCCAATCTCCCCCTATCTCTCTCCCGATCTCTCTCCATATCTCACTATCTCTCTACCTATGTCTCTGCTATCTCTCCTCCTATCTCTCCATATCTCTCTTCCTATCTCCTTCTATCTCTCTCCATATCTCTTCCTCTCTCGCTCCCTATGTCTCTCTCCCTAATCTCTCTCCCTACATCTCCTCTCCTCCTATCTCTCCCCTTTATCTCTCCCTAGCTCTCCTACTATCTGCCTCCCTAGCTCTCCTCCTCTCTCTCTCTCTCATAATCTCTCCCCATCTCTCTCCCTATCACTCGTCCTCATCTCTCCCCTATCTCTCCTCCGTCTCTCCTCCTGTCTCCATCTCTCCCTATCTCTTGTATCTCTCTCCTGCTATCTCTCCTCTTATCTCTCTACCGATCTATCACTCTCCCATCTTGCTCCCTCTCTCCTCCTATCTCTCTCCTGCTATCTCTCGGCTATGTCACTCCCTATCTCTCCTCGTATATCTCTTCCTCTCTCCCCGCCATCTCCTATCTCTCCAACTATCTCTCCCTCATCTCTCTCCCTACGTCTCCTCTCTACCAATCTCTCTCTTGCTATCTCTCGGATATATCTCTCCAACTATATCTCTCTATCTCTGCAAATCTCTCCCCCGATCTCTCCCCGTCTCTCTCATGATCTCTCCATATCTTCTCCCTGTCACGATCCCTATCACTTGTCCTCTCTCTCCTCCTCTCTCTCTAATCTCTCCCGCTATCATTCTCCCTCTCTTTGCCTCTCTTCCTCTCTCTCCTGATCTCTCACTATCCTCTCTCCCTAGCTCTCCCTCTCCTCCTGTATCTCTCCCTCTCTCCCCTCCACCTCTCTCCTGTCTTCCTTATCTCTCACTATCTCCATCTTTCCTACTATCTCTCTTCAGTCTCTCCCTATCTCTTCTCCTGTCTCTCCCCTGATCTCTGCATAACTCCTCCTATCTCTCAGCTATATCGCTCCCTATCTCTCCTCCTATGGGTCCCCTCATCTCTCCCTATGTCTCCTCGTATTTCTCCCTATCTCGCTCTGTATCTCTCTTCCTCTCTTGCTCCCTATCTCTCCAACTATCTCTCCACCAATCTCTCTGCCTATCTCTCTCCTATTGTCTCTCTCCCAATCTCCCCCATCTCTCTCCTTATGTGTCTAACTATCTCTACAAATCTCTCTCCCTCTCTCCCCTATCTCTCCTGCAATGTCTCCTCCTATCCCTCTATCTCTCTCCCATCTGTCCACTGTCTCCCTATCTCTCCCTATCTCACCTCCTCTCTCTCCTAATCTCTCTCTAGCCTTCTCCCCATCTCTCTATCTCCTCCCTCTCTCTCCTCCTATCTCTTTCTCTCACCCCTATCTCTCTGCCTCTCTCTCTTCCGATCTCGCCTCCCTGTCACTCTCCCAATCTCACTATCCTCTCTCCTCCTACCTCTCTTCCCAACTCCTACTATCTATCTCACCTCCTATATCTCTTCCTATCTCTCCTACCATCTCTCCGTATCTCTGTCCCCACCTCTCCTCCACCTCTCTCCCTATCTCACCTCCTATCTCTCTCCTGTCTTCCTTATCTCTATCCCTATCTCTATTTACATCTCTCACCTCCTATCTCTTCATCTCTCCTATCTTTCCTACTATCTCTCTCCATGTCCCAACTCCTGTCTCTCCCCTGATCTCCACATATCTCAACTCCTCTCTCTCCCCTTATCTCTCCTCCCCTCTCATGCTCTCTCTCCTGATATCTCTCCTCCGGTTCTCCTGCTATCTCTGTCTCCCTATTTCTCCCCTGATCTCTCCCTCTCTCTCCATCTGTCTCCCTCTCTCTCCTCCTAACTCTATTCCTCTCTCCTGATCTCTCCATCTCTCCCCCATCTCTCTCATAATCTCTCCCTATCGCCTCCCCATCACTGTCCTTTCTCTCCTCCTATCTCTCCTCCTATGGGTCCCCTTATCGCTCCCCGTCTCTCTGCTATCTCCTCTCCCTATGTCTCCTCGTAGCTCTCTTCCTCTCTCGCTCCCTATCTCCCCCTCATTTGTCTCCCTACATCTCCTCTCCTCCTGTCTCTCCCCTTATCTCTCAGCTTTATCTACCCCCCCATCTCTCCTATCTCTCTACCAATCTCTCCTCCTATCTCTCCCCCTAAGGGTCCCCTTATCTCTCTGCTATCTCTCCCCCATCTCTCTCTCCCGATCTCCACGTATCTGTCTCCCTATCTCTCCAAATCTCTCTCCTGCTATTTCTCCTCTTATCCCTCTCCATATCTCTCCCCCTCTCTCTCCCATCTCCTCCTATCTCTCCAACTATCTCTCCTCCCCTCCTGTCTCTCACTTTATCTCTCCTCCATCTCTCTCCCTCTCTCTCCCCCCCATGATCTCTCCCGATCTCTCTCCCTATCACTCATCCTCTCTCCTTCTATCTCTCTCCCAATCTCTCCTGCTATCTCTCCAACTCTGTCTCCCTATCTCTCCTAACTCTTTCCCGATTGCCCCCTATCTCTCCCCCATCGCGCCTGCTCTCTCTCTCCATCTCTCCCCTCCTATATCTCTTCCACTTCCAGTCTCTCTCCCTCCCCCATCTCACCTATCTTCCCCCTTCCCATCTCTCGCCCTATCTCTCTCCTGATCTCTCTCTCTCTCCATATCTCCCTTCCTATCTCTCCCCTAATCTCCCTATCTCTCCCCATCTCTCTCTCCCATTTCTCCTATCCTTCTCCGTATCTCTCTCCCCATCTCTCCTCCCCTCTCTCATGATCTCTCCCCATCTATCTCTCCCCCACCCCTCCCCTTACCTCTCTCATGACCTCTCCCTATCTCCTCCCTATCACTCATCCTCTCTGTTCTATCACTCTCCCTATCTCACCTTCTCTCTCTCTCTCCTGATCTTTTCCCTATCTCACCTCATCTCTCTCCCCATTTCCCCTCTGTTCCTATCTCTAAGGTCTCTCTCCCTATCTCACCTTCTCATCCTTATCTCTATCCCATTTCTCCCTATCTCCGTATCTCACCTCCTATCTCTCTCTCTCTCTCTCCCAATCTCTAACTTTCCTACTATCTCTCTCCCATCCCTCCCTATCTCTCCCTCCTCCTAGCTCTCCTTATCTCTCCCGATCTCTCTCTCCCCCATCTCTCCCCTGCGGGTCTCTCAGCTATATCTCTCCCTATCTCCTCTCTCTCCTCTGAGCCCTCCCCTTATCTCTCTGCGATCTCTTTCCCTATCTCTCCTCCTCTCTCTCCTGATCTCTCGCCCTATCACTCTCCCTACCTTTCTCTCCATTTCTCTCTCCCTATCTCTTGTATCTCTCTCCTGCCATTTCTCCTATCCCACCCGCAACTCTCTCCCTCCCCCCATCTCACCTGTCTTTCCCCCTCTCTCTCTCCTGATCTGTCCCTTTCTCTCCCCATATCTCTCCTCCTATCTCCCCCCTTAAAACCTCCTACCTCTCTCCCTATCTCGAACCCTCCATCTCTCCTCTCTCTCCCTTTCCCTCTCCCTATCTTGCTCCCATCACTCATCCTCTCTCCTTATCTCTCTCCCACTATCTCTCCCCCTACCTGTCTCCCTCTCTATCTCTCCAAATCTCTCTTCATATCTCTCTCCTGCTATCTCTCCTCCTCTCTCCCCCATCTCCCCCTTCCAATCTCTCACCCTATCTCTCTCCTGATCTCCTATCGCTCTCCCTCTCTCTCCCCCATCTGGCTCCACATCACTCATTCTCTCACTCCTCCTATCTCACCTCTCTCTCCTCCTACCACTCCTCCCCTCTCTCCCATCTCACCCACTATCTCTTTCCTAGCTCTCCTCCTATTTTTCCTATCTCCCTCCCGATCTCTGATCTCTCCTCTCTCTCCCCTGATCTCCCTATCTCTCCTACTGTGTCTCTCCCGATTCTCCGTATCACCCCCCCCCCATCTCTCCTCCCACCTCTCGTCCCATCTCTCCTCCCATCTCTCTCCTGATCTCACCCATCTCTCTCCTAGGTCTCCTATATTTCTCTCTGCCTTATCTCCTAGCTCTCCTCCCCTAGCTCCATCCTCTGCCTTGCTCTCACCCCTTCGATCCTGTCTCCTGTCTATCGCTAGTCCTCTCCTACCTCTTCTCTTTCCTCTTATTTCTTTCCCTATTTTTTTCTCCCCTCACCGTCCCTCTCTTATCTCACTGTATTTCTCTCTCCCTCTCTTCCTCTCATCTCCCTCATTTCTCCTGCTCCCGTCTCCCCCTCTCTCTGTATAACTTTAACTTCTCTGTGTCCCTTAGTCTCCTGTGTCCACGCTTTCCCTTCTCTTTAGACCTCCTGTCTGCATCACTCACTGTTTCCTCTCTCTCCTCACTGTTGCTCACTCTCTCCTCCTCTCTCTGCTCTCCTGTCTCCTCGTAGCTTTCACTGTCCTCTCCTCTCTCCACGCCGTGTCTCCTCTGTCTGTTCCTTCTCACGCCTATGTCTTTGCTCTCTTCTTTCTCTTTCCTGTTCCCTCACTCCTGTCCTTTTCTCCCTCCCCGCCTCCATATACTGTTTCCCCTCTGACCTGGAGGAGTTTGCTGCTACAGAGATTCCATGGATACTATCCTTCAAGGTATGTTTTCAATCAGTCCCTTTTGATGGTCATTCTCTGTCTCACTTTTTTTTTTTTTGGTTCCTGCCAAAAAAACACAATATGCATTGATAAACAAGTCTTTTTCACTGACGCTCTTTTGGTTTTGTTTTTTGGGTTTTTTTTTTTTTACCTTAGTCATAGTTTCCCAGTTGTGAGAGACTCATCATCCTATACAGTCATAGTACATCAATGATCTTAAAGATTAACAAAGGAAAATAAGCCAGTTATGGTTGCCATTCATAATTTTAATGTATGATTACGGAAAGGCGGAAACTGAGGATTTGATAACACTTAAAACTGCGTATCTTTATGTAAAAAAATTGTTTTGTAAGTTAATCTACAAACACTATATGGAGAGAATCACTAAAAAGTGTCAAAATGTTTGTGAATTTTTAAAGGAAAAGTTATAGCGCAAGTGATGTTTCAAAGAGTAATGCTTTGACTGGTGCTAGTGAAGCTCTAGAAAGCAAATGTGTCTCCTTTAAAAAAAAAAACTGCAAAAAATTCATTTCTAAAGTAAGCTACAAACATGGATGTTTTGAAAAAGCAATTAGACATTTACTAACAGTTTCTGAAAATAAATTATTTTTCCTTTAAGGTCTCTGAAAGGTAACAATTGGGAACTACATATGCATCCTACTTTTTGCAAGACAATTTATAAAATATTCAAAGAAACACACACAAAATGCACAGTACTTTGGGAAAGGACAGGCGTGGGTATACAAACAGCCCCTGACAAATGAGAACAGGACAGACGAATGCTCTTCATGCAGCCTGGCTTTGTCCTGCAGTACATACTCAGGTATACAACCCCACCTGCCTCCTTTCACTCAAAACCCCCTCACAATTACTTCAAACTTGCACATTTACGTGAATGTCTCTAGAAAAATCTTCAGTAAGCCCAGGAACCAGTTAAAACGTCACCACTGTCTTCTATTTATTGAAAAGGCAGTTCACTAACAATGGCCATACCTACTTACATACGCCAGCAAGCATTAGGGGAAAAATATATGCTCCATGCTACTTTAAAAATCTGTCACCTATTTCATTTGTAATACACAATTATAAATTTCATTTGCAAATGTGCCAGAAAAACGTGGTAATGTGTTTTATGAAAATCCTGTTTAATGTGTCCTAATCACCACAGAGAAGAACAAGCATTTCAAACTCCCAGTGACCGTGTTACATTCACACGTGCAAATCTAAAATATATAATCTGTCTTGTGGCATTTCATCACAGAACCACTCATTTCCTAGGGTACCACCTGTCCACACTCTATGCTACTGCCCAAAATATTTCATTCCTGAATACTTGAGATTTTAAAAAGCTGATTGTGAGAGCTCTGTGTGTCTGCTTACAATCAGATATATTCCGGTAAATATTCTTTACTCAGGTGTCCCATCTAACCTTTTGTATATCTCTAGAAGATTCGACTTTCATAACTTTTGAATTGACAGACCGTATCTCAGTATGAACCCCCAACTTCAGTACCTTCATGAGGTTTCTCCCCACTCGGAGGATTTCCACAGTACAACCTGGTTGCAGGCTCAGGGCTTGTCCACCATATGAACCCTTTGGTGGACACTGAGACGGGACTTCCTGCTAAAGGCCTTCCCACATTCAGAACACTCGTAGGGCTTCTCTCCCGTGTGGATTCGCAAATGTAACCTGAGAGTTGACCTCTGGCTGAATGTTTTACCGCATTCAGTGCATTCATAAGGTTTCTCTCCGGTATGAGTTCTCATGTGTATGATGAGTTGTGAGTTCTGGATAAAGGATTTTCCACATTCGCTGCACTCATAGCGTTTCTCCCCTGTGTGAATTTTCTGATGTATAATGAGGTTTGATTTTTTGAAGAAGGTTTTCGCACATTCATTACACTCATAGGGTCGCTCTCCTGTGTGAATTCTCTGGTGTGTAGTAAGTTCAAACTTCTGCGCAAATGTCTTGCCACAGTCACTGCACCCATAGGGCTTCTTCTCCATGTGTGCTCTCTGGTGGACAATGAGGTTCGACTGGTGGGTGAAAGCTTTTCCACATTCAAGACATTCAAAGGGCTTCTCCCCAGTATGAATTCGCTGGTGTTTAATGAGGTTTGCCTTATGGGAGAAGGTTTTCTTACACACATTACATTCATAAGGTTTTTCTCCAGTGTGTATTCTCTTATGACTAATGAGGAGAGACTTGAAGGAGAAAGCCTTGTCACAATAATTACAAATAAAAGGCTGCACCAAATTTCTAATTTTCTGATGTTTAAAAATGGCTTCTTTATGGCTGAAGGCTTTTCCACTCTTATTATATTCAGAGTATTCCACTCCAGTATGGATTTTTTCTTGCTTCAGATAAAGGAGTGCTTTTCCAAATCCATTACACTCGTCAGCTGGCTTTCTTAGATAGCTTCTATTATTATCAAGTAAGTCTGAATTATATTTCAAAGACTTTTCATATAAATCATATTTATAGGGTACTTGCCTTAAAGAAACAAAGTCTGTACTTAGGTTAAATGTTTGTTCAGAAAGAGTATCTCTTTCCTCAATTGGCATCTGGTTCTTGAAGATTATAAACTGCCTCGCAGGCTCATCTGGGTTTTTGTGGTCTCCCTCCATCTGGTCATCAGCCTTCCACACGTCTAGGGAAGAGCACATGAAATACTTTGTCAGCCCTAACACTGTAATGTTATGGAATATGAAGTCTCCACGAACGTTCCAATGAAGGGTCTTTTAATAGTACAAGAATGGCTCCATCTAAGGTCCCCAATACAAAATTTTCCCCAGCTCATAACCTTTGAAAGGACAAAAAGCCTGTGGCCATAAATGAAGCAGAAACTGACAATGGACACAAGTAGTTAAGTTACAAAATGACCTTAAAAGTGAGTAAAATGTTGGGGGGTGGGGGACGGGAGGGGAAGGATTGGGGTCAGAATGGGGCGTTTGCAATTGTATGGGGGAATATAAAAATAAAATTTATTATTTAAAAAAAAATGAGTAAAATGAAATTAAAACAAATGGTACTGAACGAGGCATGAATATGGAAGAGATAGTACAGATGAGATAGTAGAGATGCACCGTGTCCTCAGGACACTGAACAGTGGACAGAGAGACCAAGAAAATCGGTTAGAAGATGATGTCATGGGAAAATACCTAAGTAGAATGGAGTTTAGCTATTAAAACATTGACTGGCATTTCATCTACATGCCTGCAGCTCTTGTCCCATACTCTCCTCCTCTGCTAATCTATACCAACTTACTTTCTAGAGGCAACATTCCTCACAGCTTTGCAGACGCAAGACTGAAGAGCTCCAAATCTCTAAGCAACACTTTTGTAAATGATGGCACTATCTAGAAACTCATTCTGTAGGAAATATGAAGTCAAGATCCTTACAACATAATTACTACTTGCTGTTACTAATTTCAGTTGTTTTTTTCCTACTAAAATTGGAAAATTTTTGCTATCTTACCTGATTTTTTCCCATATAATGTTTTAATTTCTTCCCCAAACCAGTCTTCTGCATTTATTGAAGAGATTTTAAGGATTAAATAACCCAGCCATAACCTGGGACTTGAATAAATTTTACTCTCATTATATATTACTGGTTATTTCCGACTCTTGCAATCCTGCTGCCATTTGTATCCAGGACAAGAAAGTCACTCTTTTATATTCAAAAACATCTTCCTTGAGGCCATTATGTCAATTCCCATGAGCAAAAACAGCAAAGTTATCATTCTAGCAAATTAGCTTTACAAATCAGAGTCCATATGAAAGAGCAATTACACACAATACAAAGGTTTAAGATGTTGAAGGTTTAAGGGTACAAACATCTGCTACCCCAAAACCTGTTTTGCACAAAAGGTTTATTTCATGGGAGAGCTCTGGAGATTGGGGGGAAGTTACTTTTGATGTTTATATCTAAACTTCTCTTTATGGGTCTTTTCCAGAAGAACCTTCTCTCTTCAGTGAAAAAAGCAGAAGTATTTCATTTTCCTCCAATAAACACCCCGACTGCTCTCTTCCCCCCAACCTCCCTTGCCCTACCTAAGCTATTTAAGATAG
Organism: Talpa europaea; assembly: GCF_964194135.1. Lineage (NCBI taxonomy): Eukaryota > Metazoa > Chordata > Mammalia > Eulipotyphla > Talpidae > Talpa > Talpa europaea. The sequence continues at coordinate 12,295,296 of NC_140084.1, read as the reverse complement.
CATCTAAAGCTGTGGAAGTGAATTACAGGGTGTCTCCCATGTATGAAGATATACATGTTATTAAACATCTCTGAGCTTTTCTCTTGTCAGTCTGATGTTTATTTGCAAGCCTAGAAAAATCCAGAGGTTTTGGGATGATTTCCTTTGCACCCTGATAATACCAGGCAAAAATTTATAAAAATACTAAGAAAAGTAAATCAGGGAGACATGTGATAGAGATTCAGGTCTCTGAAAACTATTTCAGAGGGAACCAATCATTCATAATTCCTATATTACTTACACTAGATTCCGATTCTGCTTATTTTCCTTAGAAAGTCCTGAACTGGCAATTTCTAACTGCTATCCACAATTCTTTTCATTTCTCTAACATGAAAAATTAGGTCAGGTTTGATAGTGCCGAAGAAGAAACAAACAGATGTATCTTTTCTAACTGCTCAGATTTCAGGAATCCTGAAAACAAAGGTAGTACAGACTCTGAAGTTCTAATAAGCGAGACTTACCAATTGATAGTAAGTTACTATAATTCTCCAGCATCACATCCATATATAGGATCCTCTGAGAGGGGTCGAGTTGCTCCCATTCCTCCTGGGTGAAATCCACAGTCACATCCGTGATTGAAACCGATCCCTGTGAAATGACCAACATTCGATTATACAGAAACGATACATGAAAATTTGTTTCATCATGAAAATTTACACGATGCCAGCTGTACATCTTTGTTCACCAAGACTAATAAACATAAGAGGATGAACTTTCCAATGTAAGACAAGTAAAGGCCTCGCCATAAAAAGGATGTAACTGGATTTCACAAGATAGAGACACAGGCGAAGAGATGACTAGTAAACCAAAAGATAGACTATAAAGTTTGATCCTAATATACCTGCAACTGGAGTCCTAGCAGAAAAGGGAAAATGCAACAGAAAGTGTTTGTAGAAATTATGGCTGAGAACTTTTCAAAACAGCTCATACTATATTTTCAAGAAACACCAGTTAACACCACACATGATAAATATAAAGCAAACCAAAATTTGGCACATGATGATAAAACCACGAAAATTCCCAGAGTAAGAAACGCTTTGTCACATCAATATCACAACAACAAAAAAAAAAGATAGCTGACTTTCGAACAGAAACAATAGAAGCCAGAAAATAGCATTCAAAGTGCTGAAAATACTAGGTTATAAGCTGGCAAACCTTTTCTCTAAAGAGCCAAACAGGAAATATTTCATATATTGCAGACATGTAGTCTCTACCACAATTAATTCTGCCATTGTGCCACAAAAGGTGTAACAGGGAGTATATAAACAAGTGGGTATGGCTATATTCCAATAAAAGTTGATTTATGGACACTAAAATTTGAGTTTCATATAAATTTCACTTGACATAGTATCTTGATTTTTTTTCCCCAACCATATAAAAATGTAAGACCCATAGTAAAAAGTTTTTACAAAAACCATCAGGCCATTTGGCCTATGCATCATAGTTTAACCATCTGTGATCTAAAAAGACAAGGACTATTAAGTAATTATCATGTGATTGCTATTATTTTAAGTGATAGATATCGCCACTATAAAAGGTACCAAGGATGTACTCCAAAAAAGGAAAAAAATAAAACAAGCAAAAATCAGTTGGATACAAAAAGGAAAATAAGTCAACAAAATATACTGCTGGGGCATCCCTAGTGGCACAAGGGATTAAGATGCAACCTATGAAGCTGTCCACAGCCTCTGCAGCACGAGTTCGATCCCCAGCTGGCCAGGGAACAACGAAATGGCACAGCAAACCTCTCCTATCTCGCCCACTGCCCCCCTCAGCAGTGTACTTTAGTCAATCTTCCTGTTCTGTTCCCCACTCTGTCTCTGGTGAATCCTCTTGCCCCCACCCCCATAGCTCTGGCCTTCACTCTAGCTCTGGTATGCATAAATAAATAAATCTTTAAAAGAAAAGGGAGATTTACTCAAAAACATGCTGCTGAGAGAGCCTGAGATAGGAGGGGCATCTGCAGGCCATGGCCTTTTTATATACAAAAAACATACAAAATAAAGAAAAGAATAACACTTATAATTGCTACCAAAAAAAAAAAAGTTAAATCCCTGGAATTAACCTACAAAGGACTTAGATATGATAAAAGAAAATGGAAGGATATATCATACCCATGGATGGGAAGAATCAATTGAAATCAAAACCCTACCTAAAATGACATGCAAATTTAATGCAATTCCCATCAAAATAACAGCAATATTTTTCAAAGATACTGAATACAACAGACATGGAACCACAAAATGACCTCAAATTTCAAAAGCAACCCTGAGAAAAAAGGAGAGAAAAAGAGAAAAGAGGTATCACATTATCTGATTTCAAACTTTACTATAAAGCAGCAGTACTAAAAGGAATGTAGTGTTGACACAAAAGCAAATCCCGGGTCAATGGCACACAACTGAAAGCCCGGAAATAAACGCATGTAAGTATCAGCAACTTGTCTCTGATGAAACTGCTGTGACCACACACTGGGGAAAGGACACTCTACTTACTTAATGGCACTGAGAATGCTGAAAAGAATGAAGAATTACTTGCTACCACTATACACAAAAATAAACTCCAAACAGATTAAGATTAGATATAAACCTTTAACGGTAAAATATAGAGAAGAAAACACTGACAAGAGAGTCCATGACCTCAAGGGAACTGAAATCAAAAATAAGTATTTCGAATTTTCTCAAGTCAAAAGGCTTATAAAGCAAAAGAAAATAAAAGATTAAAAAAAAAGAAACCCTACTGAATAGGGGAAAGTAGTCACACAACACATAACTGATAAGGAATGATTATCCAAGATATGTGTGTGTGTATAAAACTCATACAATCCAACAATTTAAAAAATCCAATTAATAAAACGACAACAGATATGAACAATTCACCAAAAAGAATTTCCAGAAGGCCAACAGATATGACAAAATGTGCATTACTGCTCTCAATAAGAAAGATGTAAGTTAAAACCACAATGAAATACCACCTCACACTTGTGAGAATGGTACATTTTAAAAAAGACCTCAAAAGTGCTAGAGAAGAAGCAGAGAAAGAGAAACCCTATTACGCCGCTGGTGGGGATATAAAGTGGTTCAGCCATTATGGAAAGCAATCTTTATTTACCTTAAAAAAACTAACAATGGAAATATTGTAAAACCCACCAATCCCATTCTTGGGCAGCTATGCAAATATGAAACCATCAACACAAAAAACCCCGTTCCATAATGTTCACAGCAGCAGTATTTACCTAAAACATGAAAACTGTCTAAATATCCATCACTATGTGACTGGATCAAGGAGATGTGGTATATCGGTCTATGGACTATTAGCCATAAGAAAAGACTAAATGTAGCCATTTTCAACAAAATGATGGGAGTCTGAGAGAACTGTGTAGTAAAGCAGTCAGATCAAAACAAATATTGGACATTTATATAACAGACAATTCAATAATGTGAAATACTTTTAAAACCCAGTAGGCAAACTTAAAAACACAAATCCTAAAAATGAAAGGCAGAGGAAAGCTGCAATAGGCACAACAATAGTTAAAATACAATTCCCAAAATAAGGGCCTTCCTGGTGACACAGGGGCTAAAGTCTCAAAACTATCAAGCTATCGCCAGCCACTGAGGCATGAGTTCCATCTCCCGCCCGGGAGCTACCCATATGGTGCAGCAGACCTCTCCTGTCTCACCCACTGCTCCCCTCAGCAGTGTATTTCAGTCAGTCTGCCTGTTCTGCTCAACACTCTGACTCTGGTGAATCCTCTCACCCCCTCACCTCTGGCCTACACCCCAGTTCTTGTATGCATAAATAAAAATAAATCTTAGAAAAAATTTGTATCATTCTCAAAATATATACCACAACCCCAATATTCTTTTAATACATACAAAGTACTAAAAATGAGGACTGGAATACACCCATACAAAACTAGTAATATTGGCTACCTCTATGGTGAAGATAGTTAAGGTCCAGAGGATTTTAGCATTTAATGAGGCACCCTAAAATGCAGCGCAATAGCAAACTAGTGAGGACAGATTCATAAAAGATTTAAAGACAGAATTCTGATATGAACTGTGCAGTATAAAAAAAAAGAAAAATTTCAATAAATATAATTTGGAACCAAGTAAGCCAAAAAGTTAAGCATTGACTACTGAGTGGCATAATAGGTTCACAGTTATAAGGTTAAATTATACTGAAACTGCTGGCAATCAACTGTTTTACTATACAAAAATGCCAATTTCACATAGTTCAACCTTCCTTACATTTAATTTGTATTTCTGTGTACTTGCAAACTTCACCAAGTCAAAAAAAAAAAAAAGCTAAGCTAAGAAAAAAAACAGTAGGCAAAAAGGAAAAAAAAATCTGAAAAATTTACAACACAGGGTACAAAGAGAAAAGCTTACAAGATTCAGGAGAGAACAGAGAGAACACCTAAGTACAGAGGCTTCTGGACTTCATGGCTACAACACTTCAAAGCACTACAAAAACTCAAAGAAGAAAACAACAATTTGGCAGCATTGGAGAATCATTGCGGGGTTATAGTTATTGAAAGAAGGGCATACATGAGGTGAGCAGTACCATATTCACACTGATGATGAAAGCTGAAAGAAAATATACCAATTTTGAATTCTATAGCCAACAAAAATGTCCCTAAAATGTCCCCAAAATGTCCCTATATCCCTAAAATATCCCATATTTTTTAAACTATGGCACAGAGAAATAGAAACAAATGACAATGTTGCCACAGGGAATAAACAAAAATTTGCATTTGGGTCTGCAAAGCAAATGGGATTTGGGGGCAGGATACCAGAGATTAGAAAATGACAGAAAAGAGCCTGCAAAACTTTGCATATAAATTTACTTCAGATCTTTGGCTGGCTCCTGATAGGTAAGTAGAGAGGCCTTCAGAACTAGCAGAGAATAGCAATAGGAGAGAGATTCCAACAAAACTTGGAGGGTACTCAGGGCTGTGAAGATGTTACAATTTGGTCCCAGCAAGAGCTGAGGCCATGGTGAACAGTTGAGCCGCCAAGAAACCCTCCATTAGAAGCAGGGACCAATGCCCTAGAAGAACTATGACTAAATAAATAGACCAGGAGAACCCCTGGTGGCACAAGGGGTTAAGCATCAGCACTATGATGCTATAGGCAACTATTGCAGCATGAGTTTGACCCCCAGCCAGGGAGGTGACCCACATGGTGCAGCAGACCTCTCCTGTCTCACCCGCTGCTCCCCTCAGCAGTGTATTTCAGCCAAGCCACTTGTTTCGCTCCCACTCTGTCTCTGGTGAATTTTCTCACCCCCCTCCCCGTACCTCCTGCCTGTCCCCAGCTCTTATACCCATAAATAAATAAATAAATATAAATAAATAAATAGACCAGCCTAAAACCCTAAAAACAAGCCCTAGCAGGTTCCACGTGATCTGCCAATAATTTAAGTATTTGGAAGAACAAAGGGAGCTATCAATACATATCTTGCAACATATCCAGCAAACTAATTTACTAGACATACAAAAGGGGGGGGGCAAAAAAATGGGGGAAAAAACTGAGTCAGTCAAAAGCAGATGGAGATAACAATATATTAAAGTTGGCAAAGATGCAAATAAGTAAAAACACAGAGAAAAGGATGGACAATGTGGATTAAAACATGGGACTATTTCAACAAAGAACTGGAATCTACAAAAAGTAAACAGTCTAGAAGTACAAAATGTAGTAAATGAAATTTAAAACTCACTGTATGGACTTAATAGCAGACTGGACACAGTAGAAGACAAGAATTATGACCTGTAAGACAGAAGCACATACTGCAGCACAGAGACCAAAAAAGGAAAAACAAAATATAAAAAAGATGTTAAGTCTGCTTACAAGGTCTATTACACTACTGCTTAAGATGTTGAAAGAAAACAAAAAAGTACAGTATGTAGTCCTGAAACAAGGAGAAAAGAGAAGGAGACAGAAAACAATATTTGAGAAAAAACTGCTAAAAAATTTTCCAAACTTGATAAAAAGCCACTGTATACCTAGAGATAGCATGAGCAAACTGCTCAATGCCAGAGAAAAAGACAACAGCTTAAAAATAGCCAGAAGTAAAAGATACTGTTCTCTTCAGAAAATGAAGACCTATTTCTTAAGAGAAATCACAGAAGCAAGACAGAAGTGGAATGTCATCTTTAAAATACTAAATGTAAAAACGCTATACCCACTAAAAATTCTATACCCACTGAAAATATTTTTCAAAATGAAGTCAAAATAAAGAAACATACTGGTAAAACCTGCAAGAATTCACCATACACACACACACACACACACTCACACACTCATACCCACACAGTTTTTGGATTGTACCAAGGTGGTATATAATATTCAAAGTGATCAGTAAACTATATAAACTAACCCCTACACAGATAGCACAGATAAAAAAAAAAAAAATAGCAAGTCAACAGGCTTCAAGTCAACTGTATCTGTAACTAGGTTAAATAAAGGTAAAATGATAAATCAGTTAAAACACAATGTCAGGCTGGATAAAAACCATTATGCAGGGCCTCCCCTGGTGGCGCAGCGGTTGATCGCTGGGCTGCGAAGCTGCCTGCAGCCTCTGCAGTGCCGGTTCGATCCCCGGCCACCGGGTGAGGGTTCCACATGGAGCGCAGACCTCTGCAGACCTCTCCTGCCGCCCGCTGCTCCCCTCAGCAGTGTACTTCGGTCCTTCTGTCTGTTCTGCTCCCCGCTCTGGCTCTGGTGAATTCTCTCACCCTCCCAAGCTTCTGACTGTACCCAGTGCTTGTAAAAATAAATAAATAAATCTTTAAAAAAAAAAAAAGATTAAAAAAAAAAAACCATTATGCAATTATATGCAACCTAGAGGAAATACGATATAAACATACACAAATAGGCTGAAAAAGAATGGAAAAAAGATACACCATAAAAACACTCACCATAAAAAGTAGGTATGGCTATATTTGTATCAGACAAGGAGTATAAACAGAGATGACTGCTCATCCCCAAATACTGTAAGGGTAAATCTATCAGGAAGAACAGAGGAATCACAAATGTGCATTCAATCAATAAATGTACAAAATAACACAGCTTCAAATTACATAAGCAAAACCAGGCAGAACTAAAGGAACAAATTCACATTCATACCTAACTATCAATCAAATATCGTAACAGAACGAAGACATTTCCAGAAATATAAAAGTCTACAAAAATGTATCTCTCATGGACCCTTTCTCAAGAAGCTACTGAAAAATGTAGTCCAATAAAACAACAGTACCCAAAAGGATAAAGACATGACAAGAGACTAGCAAAAGATCAACTCAAGATATGAAAAAAAATCCTTGAGGAGGACCTTGAAGAAGACTGCAGCCTGGCAGTGATTCTCTACTGACATCAAATTGCTTGTCAGTAGAGACTCACACCCTGTGTCTCAAAAGCAAGCATCAACAAGATGCCTACTGTCACTGCACCACCTTTCTACCCTGAGGAACAAACAACACAGTGAGGCTGGCCCAGATCCTTATCTGTACTTGGCTTGTGTGGAATATATGCTGATGACATCTACCTCTGCCCTCCGCACCAGGCTGTCTTGGATCAAATGAGAAAACTCAACTCACAGAAATGTTCTGCTCTCATCTACTCCTGAGAGTTGGCAATTGACCAGTGAGCTAAGAAGCAGAAAATACAGAGCAGCCCACTTGCTCTAATTATATTCTTGGTAAAGTTTCAATACTTGATCCACACATTGACCCTGCCAAATGGTACAACTATCCTGAGCCCTGTTTTCCTGTGTTCTTTATGACCTTGCCAATGATTTCTTCAAATGAAGTTCTTGTAAATTCTCAGAAAAGCTGAAAACATATTGTGATCAAAAAACTCTATTCAGTCCCTGCTCTCCTAAGAGCTCTTTTCCAGTAATGGAAAAATTTCTAGAGACATATTTGTGCTTACTTCCCATTAAGTCCATATCAGTTTATACTACCATCAGCAACGAATGAGTGGTTGTATTCTCCTTAATACTGGCTAAGGTAACTTGAAAAGACAATGACAGGGCTTCCCTGTTGGTGCAAGGGGTTAAGCACCCCACTATGAAGCAATCCACAGCCTCTGCAGCATGAGTTCGATGCCCGGCCAGCCAGAGAGAAACCCACATGGAGAAGCAGACCTCTCCTGTCTCGCCTGCTGCTCCCCTCAGCAGTGTATTTCAGTCAGTCTGCCTGTTCTGTTCCCCACTCTGTCTCTGGTGAATCCTCTCGCCCCCCACATCTCTGGCCTATACCCCAGCTCCTGTATGCATAAATAAATCTTTTTTTTTTTAAATTATACAAAACAAAGCAACATTAATTCCAATCATAGTTTTTCAAAACTGAACTTTACATTAAGGACACACACTTAAGTGGTAAAATCTTTAAGAAAAGCAAGAGAATGATATCAAAAAAATGTCAAGATAATGGCTACTACTAAAAAGATTCAATCAGAGAATGGATCATAAAGAACAGACATTGTTGTATTACTTTACCTGGGTGCATAAATAGGCACTCATTTTGTTATTCTATAATGTATACACATTTGAAAGACAAACTGTTACACCATAAAGAGTATTATAATACTTTACATACTACTCTGTATATTACACAATAAAAAAAAAAAATCAGGAAAAAAATGAGAAAACTATCCTGTGATATAGAAAAATTTCAAAGAAATGATGTTATTAAGTGATTAAACACACATAATCAGAAAAAAAGACAAATCACAGAACTAAAGACTACCTTTTCCACAGATGGATAAGGAAATCTTTGCAAAACACATACCTGATAATATTATGGTATCCAAAATATATAAAGAACTTGCTTAAAAATTCAGCAAAAGAACCACAAACATACTTAAGAAGTGGGTCAAAGACCTTAATAGACATCTCACCAAAGAAGACATACAGGTGGCAAATAAATAATGAGAAGATGCTCCCCATTCTGTCTCTGGTGAATCCTCTCACCTCCACCCCCAACTCAGGCTTACACCCCAGTTTTTTTTTTAATTTTTTATTTAGAGGCATGTTTTATTTATTTATTTGTTTGTTTGTTTGTTTGTTTGTTTTGTTTATACAAGCACTGGGTACAGTCAGAAGCGCGGGAGGGTGAGAAATTCACCAGAGCCAGAGCGGGGAGCAGAGCAGGCAGAAGGACCGAAGTACACTGCTGAGGGGAGCAGCGGGCGGCAGGAGAGGTCTGCGCGCCATGTGGGACCCTCCTCCAGTGGCCAGGGAGCAGCAGGGGATCGAATCCGCGCTGCAGAGGCCTCGGGCAGCTTCGCAACCCAGCGCTCAACCACTGCGCCACCAGGGAGGCCCTACACCCCAGTTCTTGTGTGCATAAATAAATCTTTTAAAAAAAAATGAAAAGAGGTTCAACATCATGTTATTAGGTTAAGGAATTTTAAGTAACAATGTGATTCTACTACGTAACTATTAGGATGGCCAAAACCTACAACACCAAGAGCACTAAATGCTGACAAAGAAGCAGAACAATAAAATCTCTCATGCATTGCTGGGGAGGGAAGGGGCAAGATACAAAACTGTAGAATACATCAACTTTAAAATATAACTTGACAGTTTCTAAAAAACTAAATATTCACCCAAAAGAGATAAAAACTACGTCCACACAAAAAACCTACACATAGAGATTTATAGCTGTTTTATTCCTAACTACCAAAACTTGCAAACAAACAAGATGCCCTTCAGTAGGTGACTGTATAAAAGAGCAGTAGTACAGCCACATAACAGATCATTATTTAGGACTAAAAACAAATGTGCTACCAACCCATGAAAAGATATGGAAGAGCCTTAAATGCATATCACTAAGTGAAAGAAACGAATCTGAAAAACCAATCTGCATGATTTCATTTATAGAATATTCTGGAAATGGCACAAGTATGGAAAAAGTAAAAAGGGCAGTGGTTACCAGCTCAGGAAGAGGAGGGGAGGAAGAGATTAATTGGTCAAATACCAGAGATTTTAAGGTAAGGCATTCTGTAATAGTGGATATATGTCATCTAAAATCTTTCAAAACCAATAGAATGTATAATACTAAGAGCAGAATTTAAACTGTGGACTTTAAAGTCAGCAATTGTAGCAAGTATACCAAACTAATAGAAAGTGTTACTAAGGGAAACTGTGAGGTCTATGTAGGGAGAGTGATGGGTATCAGAACTGTCTTTCCACTAAATTTTAATAAATCCAAAACTGCCCTAAAATATGCTATAAATCAAAAACAAAACAAAACACATATAAACAAGACAGCACAATAAGCCATTTATAATAGCCTACATTTCTCTTTTTATAAATATGTATAAATAAAATCTGGTTGATTACTAATGAAAGTAATCACAACTGTGGGGACTAAGGAAAGAATTTAACCACCACGTACTTAATGAGTTCTATGGCATAATACTAATCTGGTTGGAAAATTAAAATACACATAATAATACCCTACACTTGCACTGAAAAATGCTATATGAAATGACCACAAATATATCCCTTTTAATTTGTGCTGTAGCTGGAAATGCTATTCAAAATAAAATTTATTCATGAGAGGAGAAAACCAAGGAAATGATATTCATAATCAAGGCAAGACACTTAATTAACCTGGTTTAGTATTTGGTTGCTGGTATTGATCAGTCATGTGTTTTCCTTGGGTTTTACTCAACATATTTTTGTATTTCATTTTCTGGATGTTTATAAACTTCCTCAAACGCACTGAAAGCAAAATTGGGAATAAACAAACAACTCACCTGGGATTTGTTCATTTTCTGCGTTTTTGGGTAAAGGCAGAGAACTATGAAGGCAGAACTGGAATAGAGGAAAAAGGAAGGTATTGTTATTAAAGATTAGACCTACCTGAAAACTTCTAGAATGATTGTTTAGTAATTCCTAAATATCTGAGGTATTCCCTTTGTCTTTTCAGAAGCAGAAAAGGATCTTGCTCACCTACAATGAAACATTATGCGACACCCAAAAAAGGAAGAGTAACACAAGCCAGTATCAAGAGACAATGAACTCTCACCTCATGAAATTATCAGGCAGAATTTAAAACAACTATGGTCACATATTAAAGACTTCAATATAAAAAATGAACACAAACGAACAGATAGAACTTTTAGAAAAGATGAAAACTACAAGGAAAAAATCAAATGAAAATGTTAAGTAAGAAAAGCACAAGAAGAGGGCCTCCCTGATGGCGCAAGGGGTTAAATCTCAGCACTATGAAGCTATCAGCAGCCACTGCAACATGAACTCAATCCCCAGCCACGGAGCTAACCCACAGGGTGCAACAAAACTCTCCTGTCTCACCCACAGCTCCCCTCAGCAGTGTATTTCAGTCAATCCACCTGTTCTGCTCCCCACTGTCTCTAGTGAGTCTTCTTACCTCCCTGCACCTGTGGCCTACAACCCAGATCTTGTATGCATAACTAAAATAAATCTTTTAAAAAAGAAAAGAAAAGCACAAGAAGAAAGATGAAAATATACCTTCCACAGACTCATTAGTAGACTCAAAAGAGCTGAAGAAACTGTCAGTAAATCTGAAGATAGGTCCAAAGAAATAACCCAAACTGAAACATAAAAAGAAAAGGAAAAAACTTTAAAAGAAAGGACTGAATAGGGCTTCCCTGGTGGCACAGGAGTTAAGTCTCAGCGTTATCAAGGTATCACCAGCCACTGCAGCCTGAGTTTGATTCCTGGCCAGGGAGCTGACTCAGACGGTGCAGCAGACCTCTCCTGTCTCACTCGCTGCTCCCCATAGTAGTGTTTTTAGGTAGATCTGCCTGTTCTGCTCCCCACTCTGTCTCTTGTGAATCCTCTCACCCCCTGCATCTCTGGCCTAAACCCCCAGTTCCTGTATGCATAAATAAATAAATCTTAAAAAAAAAAAACTTGTGAACATATTATTCAAATCACTCAAAACCAAAGTTAAAGAGAAAGTCGGAAAAACTGACATATACAAAGAAACCACAGGAAAACAATCACAACAAATTTCTCATCAGAAACTACACAGGCAGGGCCTCCCCGGTGGCGCAGCAGTTGAGCGCTGGGTTGCCCGCAGCCCCTAGGCGCCGTTTTGATCCCCGGCTGCTCCCCTGGCTGCTCCCCAGCCACTGGAGGAGGGTCCCACATGGCGCGCAGACCTCTCCTGCAGCCTGCTGCTCCCCTCAGCAGTGTACTTCGGTCCTTCTGCCTGCCCTGCTCCCCGCTCTGGCTCTGGTGAATTCTCTCACCCTCCTGCGCTTCTGACTGTACCCAGAGCTTGTATAAATAAATAAATTAATTAAATAAAAATAAATCTTAAAAAAAAACCTACACAGGCATAAGACAAATCAGTGACACCTTTAAAGTGTTCCACACACACACATACACACACTCACACACCCCAACTCAGAATTCCATACTTAGCTAATGTATCTTTCAAAAATAAAAGTAACATAAAAATCTTTCAAAATTTATTACCAGACAACCTGTACTACAAAAAACATTTAAAGAAGTTATTCAAGTAAAGGAATATAATAGCAGACAGAAACTAGATGCAAACAAATAAAGATCTCTGGGAATGGTTAAGATGAAGATAAACATGCAGCATTTTTTCCAGTAGCTCTAAAAAATAACTGTCTAAAACAAAAATAGTACCAAAATTTTGTAGGTTATACATATGTAAAATATGTAACAATAATAGCAGTAACAACAGATTACGAAATTGGGAGTAAACAGTTGTAAGGATGTTGCATTACACATAAAGCAGTATATTATTATTTAAAGGTCAATGTGATTAATGTGAGATGTTTATTAACCCTATGACAACCATAAAAAAATTAAGATATAAATAATAAGGGCTTCCCCGGTGCCGCAGCGGTTGAGCGCTGGGTTGTGAAGCTGCCCGCAGCCTCTGCAGTGCCGGTTCGATCCCCGGCTGTTCCCTGGCCACAGGAGGAGGGTCCCACATGGCGTGCAGACCTCTCCTGCCGCCCGCTGCTACCCTCAGCAGTGTATTTCGGTCCTTCTGCCTGCTCTGCTCCCCACTCTGGCTCTGGTGAATTCTCTCACCCTCCCGCGCTTCTGACTGTACCCAGTGCTTGTATAAAGTTCCAGGTCCCCTGCCCCACCCAAGGGAGGGTGGAGCTGAGCAGGGAGAGAAGAAGCTACAGAAGAGAATGAGGAAGGAAGCAGGATGGAGTCAGGAGACCTGGAGGAGGCCCATGGAGCCTAGAGACACGTGAAGAAACTGCGCTTGTCGTGGACTGGGTGAGACAGATGTGGGTGAGACCCATGGGGAGGTGACAATGGCAGCTTTTATCTTGATGTTGATTTTGCTCTTTTCCTTCCGGGCTTGTCTGGTTGTTTCTGACCGTTTTCTGTGGGTCCCCACTGGAAGATGCTTTAGACTTGTGGCAGGCTTTGGGGCCTTGCTCTGCACCATTCCCATATGGATGGACTTTTACCCACGAGGGGATGGGTAACTTTGGGTGCTTCATTTAGAAACTAGACTCTTTGCCTTACCTGTATTGTTTCCTAGTTTTATTAAAGTTCCTTCCCATTAAAGTCTCATATGTTTTGTGTTGATGCGGCGGATGGCAGAACCCATTTAGAACAGGCAGGTTTGCGGGGTTTGGGCTGCCCCTCTCCCTGTGCTATAACAGTATCAACAGATTTTTAAACCATGCCACTGCGAAATCTAAAAAATAATTGTGTAATCTCTAAGTAGTGAATGAAGGCTTTGGGGTGCCCTAAGAGAGGAGCAGCAACTCAACTCCAGAGAAATTCAAAATGCCTGCATGACAAAAACCACACGGGGGCAAAGTCAAAAGGCAAGTAGTGAAAAACACTGGGAATTCCTGAGTCCCCTGGACTGTGGGACCTCGGGCAAGCAGACCCACCCGAGCCTGTCTTTCCCCTTCCGGAGAAACTGACGTGATTAGACCCAAGTCCCAGGGCAGGTGTGCGGATCAGGTGAACTCGTCCCTGGCAGGGTTCAGGCAGGGGCCAGGGCGCCCATTCATCCGCCCCGGCTTCCCGCCCTCCCCGTCCCGGGGCCGCCAGGTGCTCGGGCCCCGCCCCCGCCTCGCCCCGGGCCCGCCGGCCGCTTCCGGGCTGCCCCGCGCGGCCCGGGACCCCGGCGGCCGGCCGGAGGCGCTTCTCCTGACAAAGGGAGGAGGCGAGCCCGCGCCGCCGCCCTCCCCCGCCGCCGTCCCCGCCCCGGCACGGCCGGCCAGGCGCGCCCCGCGGGCCGCGCGCAGAGCTGAGGGCCGGGCGGCCACGGACGCCGCCCCGGGGGTCACCGCCGCCCGCGAGGCGCCGAAGTTTGGGCGACCACCCCGCGCGGGCGCGAGCCCCTCCCGCATCTCCTCGCCGGCCCCCCGCGGAGCGGCCGGGCAGCCTCCCTCCTACCTGGAGGGGCGCAGCTCCCACTCGTGGCGCGGGGCCAGGTCGGGTCACGGCGCGGGATGATGAAGTCGCCGGGAGACCCAGGCCCTGGCCCCAACTCGCGGCAGGAGGTGGGGGAAGGGAAGCCAAGCCGCCGGCGCGCTCGCAGCAGTACACATGCGCAGTTGAAGGGGCTGCTCACCGCCCCAGGGTCCTCCGAGAGGTGGTCCATACGACTTGGGACTACATTTCCCAGAAGTCTACGGGGCCGCGTTGATCGCAGGAAAGTCTTTGCTTTGTTTTAGCGGGTCGGACCAGCTCTGTCCAAGATAAACTCTTGACGGAACCGTTTATTTCTCCCAGAAGCGGTTATGAGTTAGAATCCAGGTAGTGTAGTATACAAAATCTGGCTTTTAAAAATTACACAGATAATCATGATAACTGTAAGCTGGAAAGTGTGTACAAAATTTAAAAAAGTAAGTAGCACTCATAATCCCATTTTTCAAAGATAACTGTAATATTAAGTCCACACTTTTGTTGGATTTTTTACAGAACTGGCCATAGCTTTTGGCTTTTGCAGTTAGCTTTTGTTTTCTTTATTTTTTTTAAAGATTTATTTATTTACGCATATAAGAACTGGGGTACAGGCCAGAGGTGTGGGGGTGGTGAGAGCATCCACCAGAGACAGAGTGGGGAACAGAACAGGCAGATTGACTGAAATACACTGCTGAGGGGAGCAGCAGGCGAGACAGGAGAGGTCTGCTGCACCATGTGGATTGCTCCCTGGCAGGCCGGCATGGAACTTGTGCTGCAGAGGCTGTGGATTGCTTCATAGTGCGGTGCTTAACCCCTTGCACCGCCAGGGAGGCCCTGTTTTCTTTATTTTTTTAAATCACTTTACGTTCACAGCAACGTTTGAGGAGAAAGTAGAGTTCCCTTAATATCCACCCCCAATCATGAATAGCCTCCTCCACTACCTACATTCCCTGAGAGATACATTTGCTATAATCGAACTTAACACTGACACATCACCACCCAAAGTACGTAGTTGACAAGAGTGCATTAAGTACATTCTATGGGTCTTGACACATGTATCCTCCCTTGAAGGATCATGTAGAATAGTTCGACTGCCCTAAAATTCCACTGTGCTCCACCTGTTTATCCCTCCCACCCCTCCCTTGTGCCCCCTGAACTCCTGGAAACCACCAATCTTACTGTCTGCACAGTTTTGCCTTTTCCAAAATATCACTGGAAATGACAGAATGTCCAGAATATCCTTGGAATCATACAGTATGTAGCCTATGCAAACTGACTTCTTAGCAATCTATATTTAAATTTCCTCCATAACTTTTTATGGCTTAATAGCTCATTTCTCTTAGTGCTGAATAATACTCTACAATCTGGATGTACCACACAGTTTATTTAGCCCTACATTTATTAAAAAACATTTTGTGAGAGAGAGGAGAGGGGACCAAGGGGCGTGGGCTGCACCTGAAAGGGTCCATGGGGGCCACCCTCCTTATGTGATTCATGCTGCTATTCAGCACGATGAATCAGCTGTAAGCTGCAGCTGCAAAAATGGTACCTGGACTAGGGCTTTCCTGGTGGCGCAGGGGTTAAAGTCAGCACTATCAAGCTATCAGCAGCCACTACAACACTTTGATCCCCAGCAGGGGAACTAACTCACATGGAGCAGCAGACCTCTCCAGTCTCATCCACTGCTCCTCTCAGCAGTGCATTTCAGTAGATCCACCTGTTCTGCTCCCCACTGTCTCTGGTGAATCCTCTCACCCCCACATCTCTGGCCTATACCCCAGTTCTTGTATGCATAAATAAATAAAACTTTTTTCAAAAGAAAGAAAAAAAGGACAATTTATAAAACGCTTTTGCAAGTTTATTTAGCACCAATAAGAAAAATAATCTAAGGGGGCCTCACTAGCCACTGCGGCCACATGAGTTCAATCCCTGCACAGGGAGCTACCCACATGGTGCAGCAGACCTCTCCTGGCTCACCCATTGCTCCCCTCAGCAGTGTATTTCAGTCAATCTGCCTGTTCTGTTCCCCACTCTTGTCGCTGGTGAATCCTCTCACCCCCAGCACCTCTGGCCTACACCCCAATTCTTCTATGCATAAATAAAAAATAAAATGTTAAAAAAAAGAAAAAGAATCTAAGGATGATGTGAGTAGTCAATTAAAGAGGAAATTAAAAAAAACTGAATTTGTTAAAAATGTTTCTCTCCTGGGCCTCCCGGGTGGCACAGCGGTTGAGCGCTGGGTTGCGAAGCTGCCCGCGGCCTCTGCAGCGCCGGTTCGATCCCCGGCTGCTCCCTGGCTACCAGAGGAGGGTCCCACATGGCGCGCAGACCTCCCCTGCCGCCCGCTGCTCCCCTCAGCAGTGTACTTCGGTCGTTCTGCCTGCTCTGCTCCCCGCTCTGGCTCTGGTGAATTCTCTCACCCTCCCGCGCTTCTGACTGTACCCAGTGCATGTATAAACAAAACAAACAAACAAATAAATAAATAAAGCATGCCTCTAAAAAAAAAAAAAAAAAATGTTTCTCTCCTAAAAAATCTTTTAAAAAAAATGACTCCATAATCATATATCAGTCTCCATAAACTTCATAATCATGACTCCAAGAGTCCATAATCAGAACACTGGCAGGTGGTTCTCCTGTCCTGGGATTATTTCAGTGTCTGACAACACCGCTCCATCTGGTCCCCAATACCACCCAGCAAGCTGACCTCCCTCCTCCATCTTGTACCCCTGAGATGACGGAAAGGAATGATATATCTAATCACAGTTTTTTCCTCCTCATTTATGACTCTGGTCTATTTTTCTCACGGCAAAATTACAAAATAGGAAATCTGAACAATCTCTCCTGATACGGAGCAAAGTGAATATGACTCATATACCTTCATTCTTTTTTATTGAGGCAGTAACACACTGTATATGATTCAGAGGCATAGCATCACACCTCAGATGCATGGCACCACGCTGCACCTACCACCCAGGGCACCCACAGTCCTCCACTATAATGCTCATTCCATCATTTTTAACATAAACTGACTTGAGAATGAAACAGCCTGACCCTTGCAAAATCCCGTTCGTCTTACTGTTCAACAAGTCCATCTTTCTCCTTGATGAATGACATATTCTTACATGTCAAATGGCTTAGAAAGAGTTCACCCCAGGGGGCCCTGGGTATACAGGAACTGTCTCACAGATCTCTGCCTTCCCAACACTGTGTTTGGTGTTGATGAGGAATGAATGAATGAATGAATGAGGCAAAATTTAAGGATGTTTGACACCAAACTACAAGTATCATCAGTTCTATAGTTCTCTCCACTGAGTGTACCAAGTGCTAACTCAGCATTCTGCACGAGAGGCCGGTACCTCTACAACTCCATTTACAAGGTGTTCCCAAAGGAGTGAGATAGTGAATAAGCAGATGGAAGGAAATCCCATGCTCACTGATGGGAGAATTAATATAATCAAAATGACTATCCAGCCTAAAATGATACACAAATTTAATGCATCCTTATCAAAATACCAACAATTACTTTTTATATTAATATTTTATTTATTTTTTAACATTTATCATTTTTTAAATTTTTCAGACAATATTTGCTTGCCCCACCCCCTCAGATTGAGTCCCCATAGAATTTCCTTCCCCAAAGCACCAGTGCACCATCACCTCAGTCCCCTGTGCACCTCCCTCCCTCCCTCTGATCCCTCTCCCTCCTCCTCCCCTGCAGGATGTCTCTGGTTTATAATTGTCTGTTTTTGCTTTGTTGTGTCTTATACTGTTATTATTTTTTTTTACACTGATGTCTTATTGGGTTCCCCTATATTTCTGTTATAAGTGAAACCATCTGATATTTTTCTTTTTCCTTCTGGCTTATTTCACTGAGCATAATCCCTTCTAGCTCCATCCTCGTTGCTGTGAATGGCATGAGTTTATCTTTTTTGATTGCTGAATAATATTCCATTGTGTATATATACCACATCTTCTTGATCCAGTCATCTATTTTTGGGCATTTGGGTTGTTTCCAGGTTTTACCTATTGTAAATAGTGTTGCAATAAACATAGGGGTACAGGTGCTTTTTTGAATCACTGTTTTTGTGCCCTTTGGGTAGATCCCTAGGAGTGGAATTGCCGGATGGTATGGTAGCTCCATTTTTAGTAGACTGAGGAACCTCCAGACAGCTTTCCACAGTGAGCCAACAATTACTTTTTAAAAAATGAATAAAAAATACTGAAATTTATATGGAACCACAAAAGGACTTGATTGCAAAAAAAAAAAAAAAAAAAAATCAACCCTGAGAAAAAAGGATAGCAATGGAGGTATCATGTTACCTGACTTCAAACTTAACTATAAAGCAAAAGTTCTAACAACAGCATGGTATTGGTACAAAAATAGAGATGTGGCTCAATGGAATAGAATCGAAAGCTCAAAAATAAATCCACATACATACCAGCAACTAGTCTATGATAAAGCAGTTAGAACCATAAAATGAGGGAAAGATGGCCTCTTTAATAAATGGTGCTGGGAAAATTAGAAAGCCACACATAAAAGAGTGAAATAGGATTACTCACTAACCCCATACACAAAAAAAAACTCCAAGTGGATTAAAGATTTATTTTTTTTTAAGTATTTATGTATTTATACAAGTACTGGGTACAGTCAGAAGCACGGAAGGGTGAGAGAATTCACCAGAGACAGAGCGGGGAACAGAACAGGCAGACTGACTGAAATACACTGCTGAAGGGAGCAGTGGGCAAGACAGGAGAGGTCTGCATGCCATGTGGGACCCTCGCCTGGTGGCCGGGGATCGAACTGGCGCTGCAGAGGCTGCAGGTAGCTTCGCAGCCCAGCACTCAACTGCTGTGCCACTGGGGAGGCCCTGGATTAAAGATTTAGACAGAAGACCCACAACAACAAAATATATACATGAAAACATTGGTGAAACATTCTATGATATCAACAACAAAGATATTTTTGGTGACTCAACCATTAACGTGGGGAAATTAAAAACAAAAACAAACAATCGGGATTATCTCAAGTTAAGAAGCCAAGAAAATATAAGACAATGAAAATACACCCTATTAAGTGGGAGAAAATATTTGTAGAGTATGTAACTGATAAGGGAGTAAATATCCAAGATATATAAAAAACTCATTAATTTTAATAAATGGGCAGCAGATAGAAACAGACAATTCACCAAAGAGGATATCCAGAAGGCCAAAACACACATGAAAAAATATTCATGATTACTTCTAATGAGAGAGGCAGATTAAAATCACAATGAAATACCATGTCATATCAGCAAGAATGGCACATGTTAAAAAGACTCTCAATAAGAGTGTTGGAAAGGATGAGGATAAAAAGGAACTGTATTATACTGCTGGTGGGACCGCACACTGGTATAGCCATTATGGAAAGCAATCTGGATTTACCTTAAAAAACTGAAAACAGAAATATCATACAACCCAGCAATCCCACTCTTGGGAATCTATGCAAAGAACATGAAATTTGAAACCACCAATACCAAGTTCTGTAAGTTCCACAATGTTCACAGCAGCATTATTCACAATAGCTAGGATATGCAAGCAGCCTAAATGTCAGCAGATGGACTGGATCCAGCAATGTGGTTATCCACACCACAGAGTATTATGTAGCCATAAGAAAAGATGAAACGGGCCTCCCTGGTGTCACAAGGGGTTAAGATGCAACCTATGAGCAGCCACTGCAGCATGAGTTCGATGCCTGGCCAGGGAGCTACCCACATGGCGCAGCAGACCTCTCCTGTCTCGCCTACTGATACCCTCAGCAGTGTATTTCAGTAGATCTGCCTGTTCTGTTTCCCATTTTTCTCTGGTGAATCCTCTCACCCCCCAAACCTCTGGCCTGTACCCCTGTTCTTTTATGCATAAATAAGTAAATCTTAAAAAAAGAAAAAAGGTGAAACAGTCATTTTCAATGAAATGGAGGGAATTTTTGAGAATTTTGTTTAGTAAAACAAGTCAACGGTGAAAACAAATACTGGACATTTATGTTGTAGACAATTCAATAACATAAAACATTTTCAAGCACCAGTGGACACTAATAAACATCCCAAGAGCTGTGAGGTTGAGAGGAAGGGGAAGGAAAAGAGACAGGGGGGCCAAAGGGGTGTTGTGGTGGGGAAAAAAATTTCTAAAATCACCCCAATTGAAAAAGTAGTAATTTCTCAATGTCCTTCCCCTGCCTAGTTTTCCTATTAATTTTGGAGGCGGAAACATAATCCCAATTGGCCCTGCTGATGACTGAGCTGAAGAATCCCATTTGCAGAAAGTGGTAGAAAATAAAACAAAGAAGCTGCTAATGGCTAATAACTGTCTACTTCATGGATGGGGTATTCAATTCCTTTAGTGTTTACCTTGAGCTTCTGGGTAGAAGTTAATTTTTCCTCCATGTATCTTTTTAGCTCCCATAAAACGGGTGGAGCAAATACCTTCGCTGGGGAGAAGCAGACCCATAGGCCTCTAGAGGAAGCAATGAATGAGGACAAAAGACAGACATTTGGGGCAGCATCTCAAACACCTATAGAGCAGGACTGTCTCTACTGGAACGTAATGCTAGTGGGCACGTTCCCATGAGTAAACAAGGAAAAAACCAAGTTAATTAGATCAGCACCACTTACCCCCATGCATTTAGATTCTCTTGTCACCACCACATTCTTTACTGGAATCCACCCATTTTCCTAAATGATTTTTTTTTTTAATTTGCCTGTACTAGGTTCATACTTGACATTGTAAAATTCTAAAGTTTTTTTTTTCAAATATATTATTTTCTTTATTGTGGCAACATTGGTTTACAGCACTGTGTATGATTCAACGGTCACACTTCCTCTGATGTATGTCACTGGACCACACCCACCACATGGCACCCAGAATCCCTTACCCTAGACTCTGGGCCCCCTCCTGCCTATACCCTCTCTCTCCCCCTCCCCCTCTAGTAGCCTCAATTCTGCAATCATATTTCTAGGCCTTATTTTCATTTCTTTAGTTCTGTCAGTTCCTTTGTCTTGTTTTTCTACATATTCATAAAACTGTATTTGTTTTCTCCTGACTTATTTCATTTAGCATAACACCCTCCAATTCCACCCATGTTATCACAATGGCACAGTTTATCCTTTTTTATAGTTGAGTAATATTCCGTTGTGTATGTATACCATATCTTAATCCACTGCTCTGTTGTTGGGCATTTAGGCTGTTTCCATAACTTGGCTATTATAAATAGTGTTGCACTTCAATGTTCTATAGGTTTTGGAAAACTGCATAATGTTATGTATCCACCACTACAGTATCACACAGAGTATTTTTACCACCTCAAACCTCTGGTCATTCACTGTTTTTTTTTTGTCGTCTTCCTAGTTTTTTCTTTTGCAGAATGTCACAAGGTTGGCATCCCAGAGTATGTAGCTTTTTCACACTGATGTCTTTACCAATATATATTTAAGATTCCTCCATATCTCTTTGGGACTGGATAGCTCATTTCTTTTTTTAGTCAACTAATATTCCACTGCATGAATGAACTATATATAGTTGGTTTATTCAATTATATAGTTGATGTTCTTTGGAAGAACATCTTGGCTGTCTCTAGTTTTGGGAAACTATGAATAAGCTGATATAAACATTTGTGTGTAGGTTTTTGAATAGGCATTAAGTTTTCAATTCATTTGGGTAAATGTCTAGAAATGTGATTGCTGGATCATATGGTAAAAGAATGCTTAGCTTTGTAAGAAGCTGCCAAATTGACTGTAGCATTTTGCATTCCCACCAGCAAGGAATGAGCGTTCCTGTTACTCTGTGTATTTGTCAGCATTTGATACTGTTAGTTTTTCAGATTTTGATACTTATTTGATTTCACAAATAAGTGAAATCAGATTTGTAGTTTAATAACTGCACCAATTCTCTAACTATACCAATCAGTGTTTACCAATTCTTAGTTTTGATAACTGCCTGTACAACATAAACATTGGTGAAAACTATCTGAAGGATGTATAGGAATAACCTGTACTACTTTGTAAGTTTTCTATAAGTATAAAATTATGTCAAAATAAAAAGCTAAAAATAATCTGGGTACTCATCCTTCATTTGTTACTCATATAAAAGTGTCTTCTTCTCCTGGTCCTATGCTTGACTAGAGACACCTCCATCTCGTGCCGTGGCTGCACCTTCCAAAAGCTATTCCTTCAATTGTTCTGTCAGGCCGTGGCCTCGGGAAGGTGTAGTACACGTGAGTGATCCTGTAATCACCTGCCCACTACTGCACCTCTTTTGCTAAAGAAATAGGTTGCCTGGCTTGAGGGGATGTTATGTGGTGCTCAAACGCTTTGTGAGCCTCAGGCAATGGAGCTGACTGAGGCCAGGCAGGCAGAGGAGGCAGATCCATACCCATAACATGTGCTACACTGATTTCAATTGACGTCAAGTGCTTCCTGGGACCTCCAGGTGGCACAAGGGGTTAAGTCTCAGCACTATCAGGCTATCTGAAGCCACTGCAGATTGAGTTTAATCCCTGGCCAGGGAGCTGACCCACATGGCACAGCAGACCTCTCCTGTCACCTGCTGCTCCCCTCGGCAGTGTATTTCAGTACATCTGCCTGTTCTGCTCCCCACTCTGGTGAGTCCACTCACCCCCGTACCTCTGTTCTTGTATGCATAAATAAATAAAAATCTTAAAAAAAAAAAAAAAAAGGATAAAGTGCTTCTCTTCCAGAGTGGAAGTGGTCCAACTTAACTTGCTCCCAAGTGGCTGGCTGGACTCCTTAAGGAAAGGTGTCACGTGGGGGCTCAGTGTTGGTCTGTGCAGCAGTGGCAGCAGCTGGGTCAGCGTTAGTGAGCCTGTGCCCATCCTAGAGGGCCCAGTATTAGCTTCCAGCCCTCCCACCAATGTGCCAGGCCTGGGGTGGTCCTGGACAAAGGCAGGCCCATGACAACTGGCTAAATCATGTTATCTACTTTGTTTACTCGCTCCCATAGGGCTTTAACAAGTCATATAAAACTCTCTGTGCTTGCTCCTGTGGTCAATCTATATGCTGCTTCTCCAAACCTCCTGCACACACATTTGCCCATCTTTTTCTTCCTAGGCCCCTGATCAACTAATTAAGCTGTCCACCATTTCCATGGGTTCCATATACCTTCTACTCTTTTTTTTTTTAAGATTTATTTATGCATACAAGAACTGGGGTATAGGCCAGAGGTATGTGGGGTGAGAGGATTCACCCAAGACACAGTGGGGAGCAGAACAGGCAGATCTACTGGAATACACTGCTGAGGGGAGCAGCAGGCAAGACAGGAGAGGTCTGCTGTACCATGTGGTCACCTCCCTAGCCAGGGATTGAACTCATATTACAGTGGCTGGCGATAGCTTCATAGCGCTGTCTTTAACCGCTATGCCACCAGGGAGGCCCCAATATACCTTCCACTATTAGGTCACTATATTTTCCTACAAAAGGGGATGACTAGATGTCTGACCTGCCAATGAGAAGAATTTCAGGGCTACCGAGTGGCGCTGTAGTGTAGCAGCAGTCCATTTCAGCTTACATCCTCATATTGAACCAACACTTTCATGAGTCAAGCTGGAACTCTCTCCTCTATCAGCTGGTCATAAGCGCTCCCCCTTATGGCATAGGTATGAGCTCGAGAGAGGTGCTGGCCCAGCAACAGAGGATATAGGAGGTGGGTGTCTGAGCCCAACAACTCCTGTGGCTTACTTTGCCCTCTGACTCTGCTTGAGTCCGGTTTTCTTTGTTTTTCTATCATTTAGTAATGGATTGCTTTGGACTTGCCTGACATGATGACTTGATGGAGCTGACCAAGTGCAGATCATGATGGGTTGGCTATCTCTGGTCACATAGTAACTTGATGTCTTGAGGTCACAATGACTGTCTTACCCAGAACCCAGGACTAGATGAGGACCAGTTTGTTTTAGACTAACAAAGCTTTAAATAGCTCTTTTCTCAGTGATGTTAATAACATGCATCTTCAAGAACCTCCCTGGTGGCCCAAGGGGTTAAGTCTTAGCACGATGAAGCTATTGGCAGCCACTACAGCACAAGTTTGATCCCTGGCCAGGGAGCTACCCACATGGTGCAGCAGACCTCTCCTACTTTGCCTGCTGCTCCCCTCAGCAGTGTATGTCAATGGATCCACCTGTTCTGCTCTCCACTCTGTGGTGAATCCTCTCAACCTCCCCCTCCCCCCACCTCTGGTCTACACCCTAGCTCTTGTATGTATAAATAAATAAATCCTTAAAAAAAAGATGAATCTTCAAATATGCTATGGGAAGAAAACTGAGCTTGAAACACCTTCAAAAGTAAAAACCCCATCACTCTGGGATGATTCTGGGTTCTGCACAGTGAGGGAGTGGAGATGGAAGGGACAGATAGGGTTTTTCCCTCACTTATCTGCTGCTCAACCTTAGCTCTCTTCTTCCAGGAAGTTTTCCTGGCTTGCTTCATTGCCCTACTCCATTCCATCCCCAAAGGGCCTCCCTGTGGTCTCCTCCTCATAGTCCTGATTGTGGTCTACTCTATAACCCTGGAGCTGAGATGTGCAGGCTGAGAAAGAACTAGCCATGTGGAGAGCAGACACCATTCCAGGCAGAGGGAGTATGTGCCAAGACCGGAGCCTGGCTGTGATTCAGTATGTAAAGGAACTGAGTTTGCCCTCCAAACTCCAAACCGGGGTTTGGAGTCCAGAGGAGACTGGAAGGAAGGAGAGGTAAGGAAAACTAGCTGGGCCTTTAAGTGCATGGCAAGCAGTCAGCATATGTTTGAAAGACCAAGGAAGTCACTGCAGAGATTTAAGCAAGAGAGTGGCTCCTATCCTGTTTTCCTTTGTGTCAAGTAACCCCCACCTCTCTTTTAGAAGTACAGACCCTGGTGCCCACTAGACCACCTGACTCAGCAAGGTCTGGCAGAGCCACCTTAAGGCTGCACTACCTTAAGCAGGCCCCACCCCCAGCATAGCCAATGGGCTGGTGCAGCCACCAGTCCACCTGATTTGTGCAGTTGATCAGCTATGGCCTGCCTGCTCCAGGCTGCTACCCGGGGGCTAGTCCCCTGGAGGAGCTACTGCTCCAAGGGGATGCAGGTAGGTAGGTGGGGAGCCCGATGCCAAGTTCCCACCAAGCTCTGTGCTCCCCCTCCCCCTCCGCATTGTGTGACCTTGAGCAGAGGCTCACTGGCTCACCCTGTGTCAAGTGTCGGTGTCGAGTAAGGGCCCCCACAGATGCCACTAGTGGGGCTTCTGGGTGTGCAGTGAAAGGTGTGGGGCTCCAGGGCTGCCCCTTGGGACTCCCAAGTAGTAACACATGTTTTGAAAGAATTCCTGGAGGTAAGGATCTGGGTTCTAGCTACCCTGTCCCTGGCTTGCTGGCCTGCTTTCCCCTTATGTAAAGAGCTCAGCACCTCCCCACTGCCCTGGAGTTGGTGGGGGTGCCTGGGTACTGGCCACTGCCCTGGGTAGGGGTGGGGGTGCCTCCGTTGATGGGCAATGAAGCTTCTCCTTCCAGTTTTCCTTTCAACCTTTCCAAGACTCTCAGGCAGGGTTGGCTACTATCTGGAACCCCACTGACATCCTTTTTGTAGCGTGACTTTGGCTTTTATTTTCATCCAGGTGGGGATTTTCTGAAGTGAAACACAGACTCCAATGATTCTGTTTGGGAAAGGGACATTCCTGTAGATGGGGTGTGCCGAGGCCTTGGGGGCGGGGTGTGTGGTGGGCGTGTGTGTGTGTGTGTGTGTGTGTGTGTGTGTGTGTGTGTGGTGTGTGGGGTATGTATGCCTGTGTGTGTTCCACCTCACCAGCCCTAACCCTCCCTTCTACCACATGGGCAGAGCCTTGGTCCCAGTGTCCTTCAGTGACCCCAGGAATATGTTTCCTACAGAGAGAACTCAGCAAAGGCTTTGTAGAGGCTCTGAGGGAAATCGTGGGGCACTCCCACGTGTCTACTGCTGTTGCTGTCCGAGAGCAGCACGGGCATGATGAGTCAATGCACAGGTATGGGGGAGCTCATGGGCCCCCCTTTCCAGTCAGAGGCACCCGGCTATGAGTTAGGGTCCTGGGCTATCCTCCTCCCCACCCAGCTGTTTTGGGGTGCGCTGGCACTCTTCACCTCTCCTCCACACCCATCCTGAAGGATGTTCTCACCCTCTCTCCCATGCATGGCTCCAGCCCTGCAACGCCCTCAGGTTCCTTGAAGCTGGAGCTGGTCCAGAGGCTACCATGCGCCCCTAATTTGCCAAAGGTCTGGTTCTAGGTGCCAACCTCCGGACGCCGTGGTGTGGCCCCAGAATTCGGAACAGGTCAGCCGGCTGGCAGCCCTATGCTATAACCACGGTGTGCCCATCATCCCATTTGGCACAGGCACCGGGCTTGAGGGTGGAGTCTGTGCTGTGCAGGTATGGTGGCCCCTCCCCCACCCAGCCAATGATCTCCCCACACTTGTCAAATCTGAGGTGGCCAGGTCCAGCCCTCCTCACCTGCCATCCCTGGCTGCTTCTGGCTGTGGGAGGCTGGCCTTGTGGAGAGGTTCTGGCGGCTGCAGACTAGGACATCCAGGTCAGTAGGCCCCTTGGCACCCCTCCTGCCAGGGTGGTGTCTGCGTCAACTTGACCCGCATGGGCCGAATCCTGGAGCTGAATCCAGAAGACTTCTCTGTGGTGGTGGAGCCCGGTGTCACCCGCAAAGCTCTCAACACCTACCTGCGGGACAGCGGCCTCTGGTTTCCTGTGGGTACGCTGGACTCCAGGTCTTTCCCTGGGCCCTGGGGGCTCCCTGATGGCAGGGCTGTTTCTGGGCCTTGAGGGGCACCCTCCTTCTCCAGGAGCTCGCCCCAGGCTGCCCTTTGTCCTGCAGACCCGGGTGCGGATGCCTCTCTCTGCGGCATGGCGGCCACCTCGGCCTCGGGCACCAACGCTGTGCGCTATGGCACCATGCGGGACAATGTCTTGAACCTGGAGGTGGTGCTGCCAGACGGGCGCCAGCTCCACACCGCGGGCCCAGGCCGTCACTTCCGGTGAGCGTCCTGCAACCCACCACTTGCGGGGAGCTCCCACCTCAGTTTCTCAGGAGCGCCCCCTACCCACGGTGGCGGTGGGGGCCTCCAGGATAGGTGGGCTGGACTTTTGAGGGCCCCGTTGGACCTTCCTGGGGTTTGTTCTTCCTTTATGAGGTGGGCTTGGGCCTTGGAGTGGGCAGCTGTGGTGCCAAGGGATGCGGGCCGAGGCTTGCGCTCAGGTCTCAGGCACAGCACTCCAGGCCTCTGACCCGAAGTCCGTGGTCGCATGACTTGGGCACGCACCCACCTTGTGTATCCAGGAAGAGCGCTGCTGGCTACAACCTTACTGGACTCTTTGTGGGCTCCGAGGGGACCCTAGGACTCATCACAGCTGCCACCCTGCGCCTGCACCCTGTCCCCGAGGCCACCGTGGTCGCCACCTGTGCATTCCCCAGTGTCCAGGCAGCCGTGGACAGCACCGTACACATTCTCCAGGCTGCAGTGCCCGTGGCCCGCATTGGTGAGCCGCGCTCGGCTGTCTAGGGGAGCTCCCTGGATGAGGGCCCTCTTGAAGGCCAGGCCTCACTTGTCCTCCCTTCTGCTTGGTCCCAGAGTTCTTAGATGATGTCATGATGGACGCCTGCAACAAGTATAGCAAGCTGAACTGCTCCGTGGCGCCCACGCTCTTCCTGGAGTTCCATGGTTCGCAGCAGGTGCTAAGCGAGCAGCTGAAGCGGACAGGTATGCTGGGTGCTGGGGGTGCAGGTGCTGGCAGGGAGGGGTGGTGCACAGGCTACCCCAGAGTAGGGTACAGTGTCAACCCCGGCCCCCACAGAAGAGATTACCCAGCACAATGGAGCCTTCCATTTCTCCTGGGCCAAGGAGGCTGAGGAACGAAGCCGGCTCTGGACAGCAAGGCACAATGCCTGGTACTCGACCCTGGCCCTGCGGCCCGGCAGCAAAGTAAGACAGGTCGGGGTGGAAGTGGACCCAAGACGCAGCCCACAGACCCTTTCCTCAACCCACTACCGCTGCCCAAGCAGCTGACCGAGGCCCTCAGCAGGCAGGACTGCCCCCACCTGCTGTTACCCCTGACAATCTAGAGGGCAAGCAAGCCATGGGCTCAGGGATGAAGCAGGTGCAGTGCGGTGCTTTCAGGCCTTATGTACACCAAGGAAGGCTTCCTGGAGAAAGAGGTGATGCCAATAACTAGGGGAGATTGGGCTCCAGGCAGCAAGTGCTAAAGACCTGCAGGGGAGGTGCTGGCAAGGCCTACAGGTAGTAGGGGGTGGGCAACAAGGTGGAAGTCTACAACAGGACCCTTCTTATCCTTGACCACAGTGACTCCTTACCTCCTGGCAGGCGGTGGGTGGGGGTAAGCGGAGAATCTCATGAGCCTGTCCCTGACCTAGGGCTATTCCACTGATGTGTGTGTACCCATCTCCCGGCTGCCAGAGATCCTGGTGCAGGCCAAGGAGGACCTGAAGGCCTCTGGAATTATAGGTGTGCTGTCTTCTGCTGGAGGGAGGTGTGGGGGCTGAGGGGGTGCTGGGGCCCACAGGCTGGGGAAGGGCTGGGCTGGGGGAAGACAGCTCTGTCCTCTGTGTCCCCAGGAACCATCGTTGGGCATGTTGGCGATGGCAATTTCCATTGCATCCTGCTGGTAGACCCAGAGGATGCTGAGGAGCTCCACAGGGTTGAGGCCTTTGCAAAACGGCTGGGCAGGTCAGCAAAGCCTAGGGAGTGGAGGTGGGGGAAAAGCTGAGGGAAGTGGGAAGAGCTCCCCACCCCCACTGAGCAGCTCTTCTCTGCCCCTAGGCGGGCACTGGCACTCCACGGGACGTGTACTGGGGAGCATGGCATCGGGCTGGGCAAGCAGCAGCTGCTGCAGGAGGAGGTGGGCGCTGTAGGCGTGGAGACCATGCGGCAGCTCAAAGCCATGCTGGATCCCCGAGGCCTCATGAACCCAGGCAAGGTGCTGTGAGGAGTTCTGAGCACTTGGACAATGTTCCAGACAAAGGTACCTCCTGTTCTGGGAGCTTTCTTCATGCCACAGATTGGCTCCACCTTGGCCCAGCCTCTATCAGGACTTTCAGCTGCCTTTCCCCGTCTAGCCACCAGCCCCCTCCCCGCCCCCCAGCCCCAGGACAACACCTGAGGGGCCCAACATCTTCAGCCCTATTCCACCTGCCAGGTGACAGAATACTCCTGTCCTCCATGTGTATAGGGCTGTTCCTTGGGCCCCCAATAAACCTGAACCCCATCTGCAGCTGTCTGGAGATGAGGAGACAGCATCTGTGAATGACCTCCCGGGCCGTCCTCCGCTCCTCTGCCAGGTTGCCTGTGAGGTGTCCCAAGTCCGCCCTCTAACTTATTGCAGGAGGGAGGGGGTTGGGGGGTGGGGGGAGAAGGGGGAGGGCTTCAGAAGGCAGGCCACTTTCAGAGAGTAGGTCCCTGCGCCAGCAACCAACCCCCCCCCCCCCCCGTGAGAACCCCATGGCTTCAGAACTTGGTCCTGGTCAACAGCACTTATGACAGGCTCCCCCACTGAACCTGAATTGGACCACAGACCATTCAGAATGTGTTCTTCAAGCGGCTGCTACCAATCATTGAAGATGGTTGCTCCTTGGACCGTATCTCCATGGTGTGATGTCTTACCCTTCCAGCTATTTTTGCCACCACTCAGGATCTGTGCACCCCAGGGCCTGCTCAAGGCTTGGACCAGTCACTCCACCAGGGTACTTGGCAGTTGTTCCCCCTAAACCCACAAGAGGGCGCCCGGCACCACAAAACTCAAGACACCGCAGCATCTGCTCTGGCCAATGACTCCTGGGCCTGGGTGCACGTCTGTCCATGGCACGCAGATCTTAGCCCCAACGCCCACTTCCCAAAGCTGGGGAGAGGCCTGGCATTCTGGGAGTCAATCTGCCCTCTGGCAGGCTCCAGGAACCTATCACGCAGGCTCATTTCCCTCACACCCAGCCTCTGCTCCTGGCAGAGGAGAGGCACTGGGTGTCACTGCAGGGGAGCCAGCAGTACCTCCATCTGGCCTCATGCCCATTCCCCCAGCCACCTCCCAGCTCCTCCCAGCCCACCCTCTTAGCCCCTCCACATCTCTTGCCACCAGCTGTATCAGCCTGGGAAGAGAGAGCCCTCTGCTATTCTTCAACCCAACTCCTCTGCGGAACCCCTGCATTTAAAGATTGAGCCTTGAGGACAGTCCTCTGGGGAACACGTTTCTACCCACCCCCTCCCCGCCAGATGCCTGAACATAACCAGTAGCTGTGTCAAGGGGTGGCATGGGGTAGTTCTCACCAACTCCCTCCCCAACTCCCCCAATCATGACCCATCTGGCTGTCCCCAGCTCTCCAGGGCCTGCCATTCCACAGGGCCTGCCTCCCAGGGGAGAGCTGTGGAGGCAGGTTCTCCCCTCCTAAGCAGGGTTCTCCTCCATGCCCCCTCCAATGCCTGGCAACTAGTAGGCGCTCAGCAAATGGCCATTTCCCCACAATTTTTTATTAGGAAAAATTCCAGACATACAGAATTGAAAGAACAAGTACACTCACTGTTCACTGAAATACCAGCTACTGAAGATTTAACAATGAATAGTTTTGCCTTACTTGCTTTGTGTGTGTACTTTTGGGGGCACCATTTGGAATTAAGTTCCCCATTTCTTGATGTCATTCAATATATAATTCAGTATCTACCTCCTAAGAATAAGGACATTCTCCCAAAAGTTCAACACCATTAAGTGGCTACTAGATAAATGGTCTTAGTAAAGTGCTTCCGACCAGGAAGGACAGCAATGGGTGCTGGTCTTTAGCAGAAGGAGTGGGTGGGACCCATCTCATCACTCCTGTGGATTCTCTCCCCTCCCAGAAAAAGCAGAACTTGGAGGGCCCTAAGGTGGAGGATGACATACCAGTTCCACCTGGGAATCCCGGACAATCCCAGGTCCCACCCCATCCCAATTTGGGTCTGAATTCAGAGGCTGCGGCAGCCAGCAGAGGGCTGCAGCGTGCCAGGTGGAGTGGAAGTCATGGGGGGTGGGGGGGGGGGGAAGGGGAGGGATCAGCACCAGCCCCAGGAGCTTGGAATAGCACCCAGCGTGGGCTCCTGCCCGGCCCCGCCCAGCTCGCCCAGCTCGTGACCACTCAGTTCACTCAAGGCGCTGCCAAGGCTGCTGGGCCTAGGCCACTGAGGTGGGCACACAGGCCTCCGCCTACAGCTCAGGGGTCAGGCAAGGAGATCTTCGGGGCTAGCTTTGCTGGAGGAATTAAATATAGAACAGGGAGACACAGTTGCCAGGCAGAAGCGGGAGGTACTGCGAATAGAACAGTGCTCTTTGCGGTGACAAAGCATCGAGGGAGCCTGCTATGTGCGTGCCAGGGGCTTCTGGGCAGAATCTGTCTCTCGTGGTGACCTCTGAGCTGCTGCGTGACTTTGTCCCCACTTCACATGCGAGGAATCTGAAGTTGAGATGAAGTCATTTCCCCAAGAGCGTTGCCAAGTAGAGGAGCCCGCTTGTAGGCAGTTTGGTGCCCATGTTCTTGCAGCTCGCAGACTGTCATCCTTGGGGTCTCCACCCCAGGTGGTGAGACAGACCCCACAAAATGTCCTTTAGAATCTCTCTGAACTTGCCTGGCGCGCCTCTGCTCACCAGTCTGCAACACCCTTGCAGAATAGGTGCTTCTGGAAGCATTTGATGGAAGACGATCCTTAAGCCAGGACCTGGAAAGGTCAGTGCCCACTGAAGCAACAGCACTGAGCAGGTCTGAGAAGGAGTAGGGCCAAGCAGACGTAGTCTTCTCCCTCTAGAGCTTTCCTTCACAGGCTCTGCAGGAGGCCCTAGAATGCCACTTCGGAGCCTGTCTGGCACAGGGACAGAGGCTGGGCATGCACCACTGGCCCCTGCCCTGAGCGTTTTTCTCCAGCAGAGGTCTGCCAACTGCTGTGAGTCCTGAGTGCTGGGTTCTAGTTCAAGGGCTCTGAGCTGGCGCAGCCCCAAACCAGAGCCTCCAGGGAGCATGCCATGAGTCAGCACTGAGATGTGAGCTGAGCAACAGGCAGGGCAGGACGTGGGATGGGGAGCTGAAGTTGAAAAGGGGGGGCTCAGGGCGAATACCCAAAAGAACCCATATCCTTGCAGCCTCCAATGGCTGCACTCTTTGCCTCTGCAGATCTTTCCAGAAGAATTCCGTCACAACTATTCCACTGGTGATGGCAGATGATGTCCATGATGCTTGAGAGGGTTAGTAAACCTGCAGGACTCAGGTCTGACCTGCCACCTTCCCCCTAGCCAGGTATGACTGCTGAGAACTCTTCACACACCTGTAGCCCAGAGCAGGAGCCTGGAGGAAGGTGAAGGAGGTAGGTGAGGGAGTGGGGATGGGCCTTCCACCCCATGGCTTGATTGTGTAACAATACTTCATTAAAATAAAGTCACACGGTGCAGCTTTTATTAGACATTATTTTAATACCATATCAAAACACCTTGACTAATGAAGAAAGCTTTTCCCCCAAGCTTTGAACATTTTTTTAAACATTTTTATAAGGTCGTGTGTGTGTGTGTGTGTGTGTGTTTTAATATATAAATACAGAAACCTATCTTGCATGGGTTGATGCCACGTGTGAACATCAATGGCTAAAATGTTCTCAAACAGAGCGCCTGAAAATGTTCTCAAACTGGTAGCTGTACATGTTCCTTTAGTAAGTTTTTTTGTTTAAGTTTTCTGGAAAACAAAAATCCACAAGGGTCTAAGAAAAATGTTCAGGCATTTTTGCAGGACACTTGTGATTGTTACATCCTCTGAACTGACCAGAACCAGGAGGAAAGAAGGGAGAAGACATGGGGATGGCAGGGGAGAAGGTCCTCGGTGGGTGGTTGTTTTTTGGCAATGAAGTCAAGATATCGGGGTCCCAAGTGGAGGAAAGTGCAAAACCAAGTCAGGAAAATGGGAAAAAGAAACCAAGGCCAGGCGGTTGGTGACGGAGAGGGCCGATGGGGCGCCGGGCACGAGGAGGCCGCGGGTGTCTGCTCCCGGCCATCGGAACTCGGCGGCGAGAACCGGGCTCGGCACGTGTCTGTCACTGAGTGGGTTCTAGCTGGGCAGCAGACAGCAATCTGTAAACATCACGAGGGAAAACACCAGTCGACACTAGACTTTTTTTTTATATATATATTTTTTTTTTTGTAAACACGTTAGAGACAGACCCACAATGCCTTTCAGAGGTGAAAAAGAAAAGGCCCTTTCCCTCCTGGGATGAGGGGTGAGGGGAAGGACAGCGGTTGATTCCTTCTTCTCTCAAACTCGCTCTCCTTCAATTTGGTGTCCTCAGGGAGAAAGGGAGAACCATTCTCTGGAGTCAGTGCGGAAGGGCTGCCAGTTCCCACTGGTGTCCCCGGGGCCGCGCTGCCCCCGTGTCCAATGCTTCCTCTCGGGAACAGGGGCTGGCTCTGTCCCTGCGTGGACCGTAACACGTAAGTCGTGCTCCATCGGGCCGAGCTGGCTCGCAGGCCAGGAGGGGTGTCTGTGGTTCCGGTCTGGGGCGCACCCCGAAGCCACACAGCATGCTGGCAATGTGCACTGGCACTCCAGCGCCGGGGCGCGCGCCCTCTGCCTCTCTCTCACCCTCGCTGTTTCTTCTCCCCGGGTCCTCAGTTTTTGAGGTGAAGGTAAAAAGAGCAAATGTCCCTGATTTGTCTGACATCATCAGCTGTTCTGGGAGTTTACTTGGAATAAATAAAATAAACCTAACAAAGAACGAGAGAAAACAAAACAAAAAAAGAGAAAGAGAGGCCCCCAAACCTTTGGATATGAGATGAGGTGGAGTCAGGGTTTTGGGTTTTCTGGGGGTTTTGTCTGTTTGCCGGCCCAGGACTTAGAAGGGCCAGGTAGGATGGGGCACAGGAGGGGGTGGTCAGCAGTAAAACAAGGTGCCCTGGGGAGGACATGGAGAAGTCAGAGCAGATGGTGATGTAGGGGAACAGGTGGTTGGGGGGAGGTGCACGGCAGTCGGTTGGGCCAGCCTGCTGTGCCATCGGGAACCTGTGCTGTGGGGTGGATGGGGCTGAGTCTAGCCTGCAGGCCTCAGATTCATCTGGAAGCGGGTCTGAGGGTAGTGGCCTGCTGGTAGGAAGAACCAGCAGTGAAAGGATCACTGACAAGCACTGCAGGGCACCGGGCACCGTCCCAGACTGTCTCATTTAATGGGTGCAATGTCCATACAGTACGGGGAGTGAGATTATCCCCCTGTCCTCAAAGAAGCAGAGACCCCAAGAGGTGAGGACTTGCCCTAGGTACCCAGCAAGCACTAGGCAGACATGGGGTGCAAACCCAGCTTCTTTTGTTTCTCCACCCAGCATATTCCGAGGGGATCCTCTGAACTTTGTTCAGGGACGTCTGCCCTAGACATCTGTAATATACCGGTTTTTCCTCCACTAATCTAACTCTACAGAGCAGCTTCTTCATAAACCTGTGAGTTTACATGTCATCACTGCTAGTGCAAGTGTAGGGCAGCTCAGCCACACCCCCTCCCCCCCACTTCCAGGACCAGAGTGACTGGACTCCAAACCTAGAGCCCAGAGTACCCCCAACCACAGGCTCACCTTTGAGAGGAGTCAGCAAGCGAGCCCGGCAGGGTCAGTCCGCAGGGTGTTCTGGACAAGATCTGTTCACTTCAAACCACGAGTCTATGCAACTGAAGCAGGAGGTAGCAAGGGAAACACATTACTGCTGAGCAGGCTCTCCTGTGAGGACCCCCGCAGAAGAGCGCTTTTTGAAGCAGAAATAAGGGGGAATACCAAGGCTCACCCCCTGGCTCAGCCAGGGCAGCCACCCTGACCTGGCTGAGTACAGGTGAGGAGGATTTGGGTGCTACAGAAGTGGTGAGTGTGACCTTGAAGGGAACCAATGCCTGAGCTGCAGGGGGTCCAGGAGGGTGGCGACTGCTACTTGAGGGAAGGTGAGAGTGCGGCAGACCACACAGGGCAGCCAGTCAACTCTCCCCCTGGGCTTGGAGAGTGGGGCAGGGGCACAAAGCAGGCTGGCCTTGGCTCTGAGTGCTGGGGTCCCGAAAGAGCCCTCTCAGGCCTAAGGAGCAGCCAGGAGACTCCCTTCTTGGTGGATAACTTCTTAGAGACCCCCAATCTCTACCTTGCTCAGTCAGCTGCCAAGCTACTATCTACTCCTTCCCAGAGGAGGTAGAAGGAGGACTGGCTCCTCAGGCTTGGTGACAGGGCGGGAGACTGACAGGAAACCCTGGTCTCTAAGGTTTACAGAAAGGACCCACTGAATCAGAGGGAATGCACAGCCCCAAGACAAGTTTTTGACTTTGTAAATCAACAACTGGGTATTTTCAAAGAAAGGGAACCAGACAGATAATTTGCATAATTCTCCTCCAGGGTCAAAGATTCTCTTTTCCTGGTTGGGCCTGGAGCCCTCAGTACTGAGCCCAGCCCAACACCCCTCCCTCAGGCCAGCCCTGAGCCTCCCCATCTTTTCACCGGGCACCACAATAACTGGGTGGCCAGTAACCCCACAAGCCAGGCTTTAGAAAAGCCCATGTATCAGGAAGAAGTTCTGGGGCCCCAGAAGCTGAGAGCAGGTGGCAGCCACAGGCAGAACAGAGATCCTCCCGGCTCCATAAGGAGGTGTCTTCTTTCCAGTTGGAAATAGGAGGCTCAGGCTGGGAGGACAATCTTGGCCTTTCTAATTATAGCAGCTTTCAGTGCCAGCCCGCACAGGTAGTGGCTATTCTGTCCTCCTGACCTTGAGGGTAGGGGGAGGAAAGAGGGCAAGAGCAGGGCCATAAGCCCATCCCACCTGCCTCTCCTACCCCTCTGCACCCCCTCACCGGGAGGGTGTCCATGCACTAGGAACTGCAGTTCCTAGGGGTGGGAATCAACCTTCCAAGTGGGATCCTGAGAGCTTTTACCTATGGGTCTCCATAGAGCTACTTGAAGGCCCCTATCATTCAGGCCTTGGAACTAGAGAAAAACCTGCAGCAATTCGACTCTGCCTGTGCTAAGCTTGCTGGTCTCTGACTCAATCCCAGTCAGAGCCCTGGGGTAGGAGGTGGGTTGTCCCACAACAAAAGAGACAGAGTGACTATGGATTCTTCCAGACTTAAGGATCTGGGATATGGCTGAGCATACCCAGTGGTCTTTCTTACCTTTTGTGATAAATGCACAGGCAGGGCAGCCTGGCTATCGTGTCCCCCTGAAGCAGCTCCTCCAGGCAGATCACACACTCACCCGCATCTTTAGTCAGCACATCATCTGCAGAGGGGGACAGAGGACAGCAGGAAAGGGTCAGCTGCTGGCAAACAGGATGCACACAGCAAGCATGGGTCTGGGAACAGCTCAGGTCACCCAACTATGCTAGGTTCCGTGGGGGACACAGCAGCCCAAGATGTACACAGCAGCCCAAGATGTACACCACACACTCATTATCCAAAGACAAAATGGGATTAATCACCAAAGAAGTGGCCTGGGTGATGGAGAATGAAAACTGGGTGATGGAGAGGGACAGACCTGGAGTAGAGGCAGCATAAGGCAAATTTTCCCTGAATAGAATTTTCCCCTAAACATACACATAGATCAAGAGCACTGATTTCTGGCTTGGAAAAATAAAATAGGAATGAATGGAATGAATGAAAGAAAGAAACAGATGCTCTAGCAAATACTTGCCCATGTACTTCCACAGCAGTAGTGATTCTTAATCGCCCAACAACAGAGAGAACCCAAATGTCCACCAAGCTGATGAAAGGATAAACAAAATGCAGTGCGGCCATACAATGGCATATTACTCAGCCATGAAAAGGAATGAAGAACTGATACAAACGACAATGCAGGTGAACCTTGAAAATATGCTGAATGGAAGAAGGCAAATACGAAAGGCCACCTGTTGTGTAATTCCATTTATATGTAATGGCCAGAATACATAAATTCAGAGACAAAAAGCAGTCAGGGGCTGGGGAAATGAGTAGTGATTGTTCAGTGGGTAAAGGGGTTCCTTTTTCCTTTTCGTGTGTGTGTGTGTGTGAGTGAGAGAGAGAGAGAAGCTTTGCGCAGTGGCAGTATCGTAGCCAATGAGGTTTATCCGAGGCGCGATTATTGCTAATTGAGAGAGAGAGAGAGAGAGAGAGAGAGAGAGAGAGAGAGAGAGAAGATAACTTAACGTGAGATCTGCCCTTGGACATTTTTAATGTCCAGTACAACATTTACCACAGAGTCACAACATTTACTCACCAGATAAGTGAGGTTACAGATAAGAAGAGAGCTCCAAGCACGACCAAGTCCTTGCACGAAAACAGTTTAATTGCTTGTGAACACCATCAATGATACCTAGGCTTCTTGCCTGAGAGATGGTCATGATTGGGGTGCAGGCCTGGAACCCTCTGCTTGGCCACACTCCCCCACTGCTGTTTCTCTACCTTTTGATCACATTGGTGGGAAGGGAAACATTTGAGGCCCATAAAATGAGGATTCTTCATGGCCTAGAAGGCTAGGGCAACCCCAAGCCCTCGCACCAGTAAGCCTGAGGGGAAAAACCTAAGACAGAAGTGATCAGAACTGAAGTCCCTGTGCTGTGCTGAGCTGTGAGCACTGCCAGTGTCGGCTCCTGTCTACCAGGACAACCTATGGGCTTTCCTCTGTCTGCTAGGAACTGCCTAACCCAG
This sequence comes from Talpa europaea, assembly GCF_964194135.1. Classification (NCBI taxonomy): domain Eukaryota; kingdom Metazoa; phylum Chordata; class Mammalia; order Eulipotyphla; family Talpidae; genus Talpa; species Talpa europaea. The sequence continues at coordinate 12,257,138 of NC_140084.1, read as the reverse complement.
GGCTGGCTGAAAGGGCAACACAAACAGAAAAAGCAGCTGGCGCACAGCCAGTCTGCAAATATCGTGTAACCTCAGACTCCAAATGTGGCCAGTGGCAGATGAGCTAAAAAGGTATAATCCCAATTTTTTTTTGAAAACCAGATACCACGCATATTTAAATATTTGTTTGTACATATACATGTCTATACAAGCATAGAAAAAAAGTCTGGATGGATACACTTTAGTAATGACTGAGGAGAGGAGATGAGAAGAGAAAATTTTTTAAATACATTTTTGAATTGCTTAAACATGCATTACATTATAACAAACCCCCACTGAAGAAACATACTGTTGTTTTCGTTTTACTCTGAAGTGTACCCAAAGGATAGGAATGGCCAGGTGGACCGCCAGGGATATGACAAAGCAAGAGCAGGGCACACCTGACACGGTGGGTATTTGCTTTGTTCGCAGCAAAACTCAACTCTGCTGTGTGTGTGACATTTTGCATAATGAAATATTAGAGGAAAACCCCCAATAAGTGGCATGGTGGGAACAACAGTTTAGCTTTGAGAAGGCAGAGTGTCACTTGGGCATGTGCCCCCATGGTCTGTTTCAAGCATCTCATCTATAAAATGAGACCCAGGTCAGGGCTGTGACCCTGCAGTTTCCCTATGACCTCTAACTCAGCTGAGAGTCCAAAGGGCAGGTTAGAATTCTCTAGGTCCCCAATAGCTTCTGCTCAGCTGCACTCTCTCAGCCCACCTTATAGCTCAGGAGGGTCCCTGAGGTGCTGAGGGGGCCGGAGATGGCAGGCAGGGGTAGCCAGAAAGAGAAGCAGCTTGCTTCTTCAGGACGACTGGGCTCACTCCCCTCTTTTCCCACTGGGCTTATCACCACTGGGAGTATCACCGGGGGAGGACAGGGTGGGGCAGGGCGGTTCTTCTGTAGCCTTCTCTTACAATTGGTTACCACCACACACTTTACAAAGCACATTCACACACACAGCCTGGGTCTGCAGCTCTGGTGGGAAGGGCTAAACTGCAAATTACCACCAGGCTGGCACACAGTAGGTGCACATTTCACTGGGATCAAGAGCCCTGGCTGCAAAAGGCTACCCGAAGCTTCCTGGGGTGGGGAGGACATTCAGGGACTTGGAAGCTGACAGCACGGGGAAGCCAGCAGTGCCCACACCCAACAGTGTCCGGGAGCACGAATCTGGCAACAGGCCTGAGTGGGTTGAGTAAAATTTCCGGTGTCGTTCACTGGGGTTCTGGGAATCAGCAGCCCCCAGATGTCCTGGTGAGCCTAGCAGCAGAGGGGAAATTGTTGAAGCTGAAGCTTGGCTATCAAGCGATTCCTCCAAGACTCCCACACTTTTCTGACGGGAACCTGCTGTCGGCTGTGAGAGGACCCGTGCCTGGCACAAGATGATTGACTCAGGTGCCCCTTGGCAGCCCAGGTCCACAGAGGAAGGGGGTTTAACCAGTGCTGGCTGCTGAGAATACAGGAATGAAACTGCCTTTCTTCTCCTTTTTATTCCTGCCTCTCTGGCCCTCCCAAGCTTCCTGACAACCATGTACAAAGCCAGTGTCATTGCCTGACGGGGGGTCGAAGAGTGTGTTTGGCCTGGCTGGAGTAGTGGTAGATGGTGCCAATGTCTCCAACCAGATCAGGGAAGGCTATAGTGGCAGGCACAGCTCTCTGGTGCCAAAGTGGAGGTGTGATGCCGGTGGCAGGGCAGGAGAAGGAGGTGATGGCGGATTTGCTCCTCCCTAGGATATAGGATAGCTCTTCTGACAGCTGCTGTTTGTCAAAGAAAAGACATCTAGGAGGAAAGAAAGAGCCCTCACTTCTTTGGGGCTGGCGGAATGCCAGGAACTTCACAGTTACAGCTCAACCGAATCCTAAACATCCTGGGGTTGGGGGAGGAGCGTCTGTGGATCAGCTCGCGCAGATGCTGAGGGGCCATGGCACCCAAGCCCCAGTTCCTTCCACTCAGACACTTCGCCTCCTTTTATAAAAGGTCAGGTGACAGGGCTTTTGCTTGGAGGATGGGAAACACCACCCATCTCACAGATAGCTTCAGCTCTCCTTTTGTGAATGTGTGCATGGGGGGGCAAAACGGGGATGAGGAACCTAGCTGCACAAAGAGGAATGCAGGGGCCGCACTGCTGCCCCCATGAGCCACTGTGGGGGTTTAGCTGCCCCATGGAAAAAGCTGGCTCCACATTCTCCGAGGGACCCCCCAGGGCTGCTGGCAGCATAGAGGGGCTGGGAGGCCCAGACAGCCGACAGCTACATTTTCTGCTGGTTGCCCCCCAGGGAGGGACGGCTTAGAGCCAGCAGCTGAGCAGGACTACATAGTATATTTCCCCTTCAGCCTGATGGCAGTTAAGGCCCTGGTGGGAAGGAAGGTAGAAGCCAGAGGGAGAATCCTAGCAAATGACGCAGAGACACAAGCTCCACCCCCTGGCCTCATTTCCAGTTTAGGTGCTGAAGAGCTTGTTCTTGCAGCCTCTTCAGCATGCGCAGAGCTGCTGGCCCTGTCTCCTGAAGGACAGGCAGGGCAGTGCCACCAATGCCAGCTCCCTCCTTGGGAAATCTCCAGGCAAGAGCAGAGCGCGTTCCCTTGCCAGCAGTGGCATCCCCACCCCAATATCCCAAATGTGATTTAATTGCTCTGGTGAGTTGGGTGCAAAGATGACAGCCCAGAGGGTGAAGGAATAAAGCTCAGGTCCAGAGGGTTTCATATTTACAGGAGCTCCCCGCAGATCCTCCACTCAGGCCCCTCTCCTCTAACCATCAGATTCCTATTTTCTGCAAGCTCCCCACCTCCCACTCCTCATTCACTCACATGGGGAGCTCCTGGTGATACAGGAGCTCTAGGTGAGCTGTACGCTCCCTCCTGTTGGAGGGCACAGGGACAGACACCTCTGCAGCTAGACTCCAGCCCATAATACAGCACCTGACTACAGCTGCTGGCAGAGTCCCATTGAGCTAGGCAAATTCCCTGACCAGGACCCTGCTTCCTCTTCCAGCCCAGCCCACAGGGTCTCTGAGAGCAGAAAACTCAAGCCAAATAGGCACCATTGACACAGGTCTGCTGGCTTGGCCCTCATTCCTGCTTGTAGGGGAGCCAAGGTTCCCTCCCTTCTAGAGAAGCTTGGTGTGATATTTACTATTTTAAGAGCCCTGAAATTGGGGTAAGGACCTCTGATAGAGAAGAAAGAAGGACAGTTAGGATCTAAAAGACTGGACATGGGTCTGCAACCCATGGGAGAGAAAGGTATGGGGAGAGAATACTCTGAAGCAGCTTTGAAAGCCACCAGGCTTTCCTTAATACCACTGGCAAACCACCCCGCCCCATGCCACACTCTCCCAGGGCCAAGGATCCAATCTGGTCCTGAAACCAGTGACCTTCAAGTGTTCAATCAATAGCTGGTCATCTGTTATGCCCACCCCCCTCATCTGTTCAGCGCAAAGCAGGGCCCCAGCTCTAGGCTCATCCTACTAGCTGAGCAACCTGATGGTCAAAATTTAGGTGCATATTCTGAAATGTGAGCTCCACCAATTTCAGAACCACAAACAGATGTTGGAAGGGAGAGAAATTAACAGACCTGCTGAAGCTGACCACATTTAGTCACAAAAATGGGTCCCTTCCTATGCTACGAAATGTCCTCACTTTCTAGGAGTCCTGGATTGGGAGCCACCCATGGAGAAGGAAGATGCTGCACCCCACACTCTGGGCCCTAGTCCCTTCCCCAGCGCCTCCCAGCCCGTTGCTTGCCCTAGAGCCAGTCAGTGGTCTTCACCTTCTCTTGAGCATTGGGTAAACCAGTTAAACTAGCCTTGCCTTTTCCAAATTTTTTTTTTTTTTAATCTGGCTGGCGGCTACTGGAGGTCTTCCAACCCACAGCTCAGGCCAACCTCATAATAAGAAAAATACTACTTTCTATCTGCTTCATTTAGGAGGTCTCTACTTTTTTCCCCTTTGGTGGTTAACTAAATTTCATCTTATATAACCACCATGAATTTTCTGAAAATTTCTTCATTGGTGCCGGCAACCACAGTGTGTGTGTGTGTGTGTGTGTGTGTGTGTGTGTGTGTGTGTGTGTGTGTGTGCGCACATAGCAATTTCCAGGGGAGTGACCAGTTCAAGTTAGTCTTCATAAGAAAACAGCACTTTTGGGGCCTTCCCGGTGGCACAGCAGTTGAGCACTGGGTTGCGAAGCTGCCCGCAGCCTCTGTAGCGCCGGTTCGATCCCCGGCCGCCAGGCGCGGGTCCCACATGGCACACAGACCTCTTCTGCTGCCCGCTGCTCCCCTCAGCAGTGTACTTCGTCACTCTGCCTGTTCTGCTTCCCACTCTGGCTCTGGTGAATTCTCTCACCCTCCCGCGCTTCTGACTGTACCCAGTGCTTGTATAAAAAATAAATCTTAAAAAAATAAAATAAAATAAAATAAAACGATTAAAAAAAAAAAAAGAAAACAGCACTTTTCTCTACCCATGAAGATAGTCTCATCTTGCCCCCTCTTCCAGAAAGATTCCAAGGGCGCTCTACCTCACAGATTCTTTAAGTCCCCTCACACTTTTTATTCTTAAGGGAAAGAGAAAATGAAGCTGGGGAAGTCAGGATGCTGAGAAATCAAGGGCAGAACATGTTACTGGCAAAACCAAAACACCCAGAGCTGGACTTAGAACTGTGGCCCACAATCCTGAAAGACTTGCCCTTCATCTCTACTGGGACAAGCCCTCAATCAGGCTGAGCCCTGGAAAGTTCCTCTCCCTATGCAAATCCAAGTGACAAGCACCATCCTGCATCTGAAGGTTTCAGTGTCTTTAGAAAAGACAAACTGAATACGAGGAGTCTGGCCATGAAGGCCCCTTGCAGCACCCAGAGTGTGCTTCTGTTCTGTGGGTGACCCATGCTCAGGCTGGGCTGCCAGCCTGCTCTCCATGGAGGACCCTTGCCAATGGGCATGCAGGAAAGAGGCAGCACCGGCACAGAAGGGCTAACATGGGAGAGGTGCTTGCAGGCATCCTGGCAGCTCTCCCTCGCCAGACCTGGACTTTCCCCATTTTCCCACGGGGTGTGTGGGTTCCTTGCTCAAGTGGCCAAGAGAGCACTCTGCCCTCTACAGCTGCTCTGCCCCATGACGCTTAGAGCCCACTCTAAGAGGCTGCTTTGTGTTCTTAGGACAGCAAGACAGTGTCCACAGAGAATGCTCCCCAGCAGCCCCGGGGACAAAAAGCGGTCTTCATGAGGGCTCTACACATGTGGGAGACAAGTGAATCCAGTTTCTGAGGCCATGACTGGAGAGAAGACTCCTCTCCCTCCATGGTCCCAGGCAGAGATGAGGAACAGGACAGAAGAGACTGGAGTAGCCTTGAAGGAACGGACACTGGCCAGTTTGATGGGACGGCTGGAGCATAAAAGATAACAGATTCAGAGACAGCAGAGCCTGTCCACTGGGGAAAGGGGGGTGTTCCCGGACACCAGGTAGCATGTGAAGGAGAAGGAAAAGCTGGGGACAGAGACCCGCCCTGCAGCTTGTCCTCCACCCTCAGCAAAGCCAGTCAGACTGCAGCAGTGAAGACAGGCAGGGAGCTGCCCCACCTGCCAGCATCCAGAATCTTTTGGCTAAGGAAGTAAACCAGAGACAAGAATAGTAGGATGTGTTTTTAAGAGAAGCTAGTAGATCAGATTCTTCAGATTAACTTCACATGAACAATCTGGAATGGTCAGGCCTCCCCAGGCTAATGCTGTGGGGGTGGAAGGGAGGAGAGCATCTGGGTGTGGGGAGGGCAGGAGCCCCAGGACAGGTCTACAAGGAGAGTCCACTCAGGAGACTTTCATCGTCAGGATGGGGCCAAGCAATCCAGGCTCACCTCCAGTCCAGCCCCCAACTCTGAGGACTCAACAGAAGTCCTTCCTAAGCACTGTTGTGACTTTAATCCTAGGTGGTGCCCAGCGTCAGGGTAGGGGTGCACCCCACTCAGATCCAGTGCCTGTTCTCGGAGAAGACACGTTCTCTGATGAATATGGTTTGAAGACCAGACTAAGCACATAAGAACAGAAAACACAGCAGCACGTGGTGCGCAGCACTAAAGAGAAGTCAGTCCACTCTGGAAAATGATGAAAAAACATCTTGGGGGGGGGGGGAGACTGTTCCTGTTAACGGCAGCTGTAACTTCCTAAGTACTGACAGTGTTCCAGGTTCTGTGTTGAAGGGTTTTACATGCAATACCTTACTTTCTTCTGACAATAATCCTATAAGCCAGATATTGATATCCTCATTTCATGGATTGGAAGACTCTGAGCTGAGCAGCTTGCCAAAGATTACACAGCCTATAAAGGGTATAGGCAGGCAGATCAGCTGGGCTCCTAATCCTTGCCCATAGCATACCAGGCAGATGCTGACACTCCTTGCATTTAGAGGTGCCATATTAGGGGGACCTGGGTTGCACAGAATTCCCAGGCCTGAGATCCTGCTCCCTGTTATAGTTACTACTTAGCTGCGAGGCAGCACCGATGGCAGGTGGCAGCATGGCCTTGGTGGAGTGGGTAGGTGGCAGGTCAGCTTTCTAAATCCCTAAAAGGTATCCATGCGTCGCACTTATTCTGCCCTGGAAAGTCAGTGCAAGCCACTGCCACAGACTCCCCATTCTCCCACGGAGAGGGGGTGCTTCCTCTGGGCCCTCTGCTGCTCTCAGGTGTGTGAAGGGTGAAGGCACGTCTGTATCTCCCAACTAGAAGGCCAAAGAATTATAGGGCAGGAAGAAGAGAGGGAGTTCAGGGTATTAAGGGGAAAAAGAACTAAGGGACTGCAGAACTAACTGAGCAACTCAAGAGACTTCCCGGTACCCCAGGCCCCAGATCCCTCCTTCCTCATCACATTCCTCTTCCTCTCTGGTGGATGCAGCACGGCTTCCTCAGCTTCCTCAGGTTCCTCAGCACCCTTTAGCATTCCTGCCACCAGGTGTGTGCAAATGCTATCAGAGTCACACTAGGCTGGGAAGTCCCTCAGCCAGAGGTTCTCCCCACCAGGCCCTTACCGTTGTAGGAGAGGCGAGGTTTGCTCAGACACATTATAAAGTGCATTTCCATCTCATCGGAAGCCACAGACTTGGAGCAAATGGGGCACTTGAAACCTGAAACAAAGGGAAACACGGTGAAATGTTTTCTCTAAGCCACGCATAAGCATAATATAAGCAGACACTCAACTGAGCATGGCGATGAGGGGTCAAAGTCAAGGTGGAGAATGACAACCGAGATACCCCACAGATTTCTTTTTCATGAAGTCATGTGAAATGTTGCTCTTTTTATTACATCCTCCAAATCCCGTTTCCCATGGATGCACCCCTGGTCTCCGCCTCATTAAAGTTTATCAGAAGTCAGGGACAGCTGATCTGAGGTTTTTTCCTCTCTAACCCTTTCCCAGAGGAATCTCGAGGGCCGCAGGGGGCAGGGAGGCACCATAACAAGGCAAAGGAACTGTTAATCTGAAGAATGAGGTGTTTAATACCTTCCACCTCCCAGCTCTCATACTACCCGGGTAGATCACCGCGGGAGGAATCTCTGGTCACAGGCACCTCCAGCACCTCTGCCTCCCTGTGGGGAAGCAGCTGTCCTCTGAGGGTGCGTGAGCTCTGGCTGGACTTCCAGAGCACTCCCAAATGCCACGCGTGCCTGGGCCATATGCCACCCTGAGTAGCAGCTGTTTCACAGGCCAGTAGAATTCAGGGTGCTATGACCTCACCGTTTTATTCCCAAGGAGGTTTGTATGGCTTACACACACCAGGAGTTTCAATGGAATTATGTAAGTATTGGAGATTGCGGCTGGGAGTTTTCTGAGTGGAACTCCACTAAGCAAAACTAGTCACTTGGTCTATTTTTTCATAAACTATTTTTAATAGAAAAACACAGCAGGGGCCTCCCTTGTGGCGCAAGGGGTTAAGCACAGCACTGTGAAGCTATCCGCAGCCTCTGCAGCACGAGTTCAATCCCAGCCTGATCAGGGCGCTACCCACACGGCACAGCAGGCCTCTCCTCTCACCCGCTGGTCCCTTCACCAGTGTATTTCAGACAGTCTGCCTGTTCTGTTCCCCACTCTGTCTCTGGTGAATCCTCTCACCCCCTGCACCTCTGGCCTACACCCCAGTTCTTGAATGCATAAATAAATAAATCTTAAAAAAAAGAAACGAAAAGAAAAACACAGCAAACTATTCCCAATCCCTCACCCCATTTTACTTTTACTGAAATTATTTTCAAATAGATCAACTCTTCCATATAAATTCTACCAAAAAGATCCAATGACCTTAAGTAGTTATTTGTCCACATGAAATTTTACATATCACAGCTTCTCCCTTTTGTGACTAATTCCTATCTACCTAGTCTGGATTTCCGAGGTCAAATACAGCACACGTAAATACTGCCGTGAAGATCTGACTCTTGCGTTAGTTTTTAGTGCAAATATTCCATGCACCATTGCACTGGATGCTGATGATATCTACAAGCAACAATTATTATGAAACAGATAAAGCGGTAAATGTTGACTGTTAGCTGCTCCAGGACAGAGCTGCTCATTCACACCTTCACCAGAGTTCTTGCTCGACTTTGCTCATTCTGTAAGTAAACCCTTCTCTGGGGCAGCTGGTGGTGCAGACAGGAAGCAAGTGAGCGCCCACATTTCCAAATGGGGCACAAGACCTTAACTTAAAAGTCTTCACCAACTCTCCTCTTCTCAGTGACGATGCTGACTCCAAGGCCAGCAGAAATTTCAAGGCAAGGGGAACCACTGACAAAGTGGACCTTGGACCACAGTCCCCATGTCTTCAGACCCCTTTCCTCAAACATATTCATTCAAGAACTCTGGCCAAGCTGAGAAAGGGCTGGGTTTTGCCAGGTGGCTTCTTTGCTAACCCAGTGTAGGCACCTGTCACAGCACAGGTGAGGAATGGACTTCAGTCTTACAGGAGGAGGATGTCTTCACATCGAACCTAATTCTTTCTGCACCCTTGGGTCGGCCTACATGCCTGTACCCAGCAAATAAACCAGTATTTTGATTAAATAACATTCTACACAATGCACAGTTACTGGGAAATTTCTCATTTTCTTCAGAGATTCATCTCCCAGCCCTGTTGTTTGACCTAGTGGCCTCACCCAGACTCTATACAATGAAGAGACTGGTCTAAACCTCTAAGTCTCAATTCGTTTTTCCTTTTTTCTAGGACATAATAAATTCCCTTGTAACTCTCATTGGGTGGCAAAAGACCAAGGCTGTGCCACAGTTTAAATGACTCCAGGGCCTCCCCGGTGGCACAGCAGTTAAGCGCTGGGCTGCGAAGCTGCTCGCAGCCTCTGCAGAGCCGGTTCAATCCCCAGCCTCCGGGTGAGGGTCCCACATGGCACGCAGACCTCTGCTGCCGCCCGCTGCTCCCCTCAGCAGTGTATTTCTTCGTCAGTCTGACTGTTCTGCTCTCCGCTCTGGCTCTGGTGAATTCTGTCACCCTCCTGCACTTCTGACTGTACCCAGTGCTTGTATAAATAAATAAATAAATCTTTAAAAAGTATAAGTAAATGACTCCAGGATATTTCTACTCTACACTCGCTGTGCTAGCACTCTGTCCACAGGCAGGGTGCGTGGATGGGTTCTGGCCAGGCTCTCCAACACTGGCCTGACAGTTACTGGGAGCAGTTAAAGTGACTTGTTACTAAACAGAAGTCTTACAGCTTGCATATTACTCACTTTTCTGATAACTTAGAACAGACTCATGGTTATGCTACAGTAGCATCATTCAATCCCCCACATTCCAATGGGATTCCTGGTGAGCAAGAAAAGGGGTTGAGTTACCAGGAAGGTGATGGGAAGCAGGCCACCCAATGAGAGTTACAAGAGAATTTATTATGTCCTAGAAAATAGGAAAAACAAATTGAGACTTACAGGTTTAGACCAGTCTCTTCATTGTATCAAGAGTCTGGGAGGAGGGTCCCACATGGCGCGCAGCCCTCTCCTGCCACCCGCTGCTCCCCTCAGCAGTGTACTTCGTCAGTCTGCCTGCTCTGCTCCCTGCTCTGGCTCTGGTGAATTCTCTCACCCTCCCATGCTTCTGACTGTACCCAGTGCTTGTATAAATAAATAAATAAATCTGAAAAAAAAAAAAAAAAAAAGAGTCTGGGTGAAGCCACCAGGTCTAACTGAGGGTTGGGAGCTGATTCTAGAATTAGATGTCTGAACCCCCAATCTAAAGCCCTTTCTCTTAGGGGGGAAAAAAAAAGAGTTGGCCACAGGTGTGATATTGTGATTTATAACAAGAAATATATTAGTCTTCATGGATTTCTGGCACAGAGCCCCTAAAATCCTTGGAATTTCCTAAGAGATAAGAGGATGGGAGCATCTTTTGTTATATTTGGTCTTTTGTCATCTGTTCCTAAAATAGTTTCAGCAGAGTGGTAAAAGTGAAAGGCGTGTCTTGTTATTTAAAATAAGTCCTTTCAACCACACAAATTTATGTGAAGGAGGTGACTTTTGGAAAGTCCCTAGGTAAACTGAGGATGGGGGCTGGTTGCCAGGGCAACCAACCACATGACTGATTAGAGGGTTAGAAGTTTGAGTCCCACCCCCCACCTCTGGGGACATGAAGGGAGGGGAGGGGGCTGGAGACTGGGCTCAATGATTTAATCAATAGTGTCTGTGTAAGGAAGCCTCCATAAATACCCAAAAGAACGGGGTTCAGAGAGCTTCCCAGATACCGACATGTGCAAGTGCTGGCTGGTGGTGCGTCCAGAGAGCAAGTGCGTTCATTCTCCAAAAGCACGCGTGCTCGTCCCCTCTCTCTTGCCCTATGTATCTCCTCCATCAGCTGTTCCTGAGTCATAGCCTTTTATAATAAACAGGTAATCTTGGCCTCCCTGGTGGCGCAGCGGTTGAGCGCTGGGTTGCGAAGCTGCCCGCGGCCTCTGCGGCGCCGGTTCGATCCCCGGCTGCTCCCCGGCCACCAGAGGAGGGTCCCACATGGCGCGCAGACCTCTCCTGCCGCCCACTGCTCCCCTCAGCAGTGTACTTCGGTCCTTCTGCCTGCTCTGCTCCCTGCTCTGGCTCTGGTGAATTCTCTCACCCTCCCGTGCTTCTGACTGTACCCAGTGCATGTATAAACCAAACAAACAAACAAACCAGCAAACAAATAAATAAAGCATGCCTCTATTAAAAAAAATAAAATAAAATAAACAGGTAATCTAGTAAGCCACATTTCTCTGCATTCTGTGAGCTGTTCCAGCAAATTAACTGATGTGGACGAGGGGGTTGTGGGAACTTCCATTAGTAGCCAGTCAGTCAGAAGCACAGGCGACATCTAGACTTGTGGCTGGTGTCTGAAGTGGGGCCAGTTTTGTGGGACTGAGCCCTTAATTATAGAATCCGATGCTACCTCCAGGTAGGTAGTGTCAGAATGGAGTTTCACTGCCTGTCTGGTGGGAAAACCACCACGCAACAGGATGTGAAGAGGTGGGCTGGGCAATACCAGCTCTGGAGAGGTAGCGCCCCACAGTAGGAAGAGAATGACATTCTAGCACAGGACCACTTCCATCACCTACCTCTGGATCTGGGGGGCAGAGAGTAAGGCTCAGGAAATAACTCAGGGTCCCTTCTATGCCAAGATAACCTGGATTTTCCAGCCCCAAGAACCTGATAAGTAATCTGCCCTCCCTGGATCTAAGTTGCCCCATCTGGAAAATAGAGAAATTGACCTCAGTCAGTCCTACAAGAATCAAATATAAGAAACACAAAAGCAGGCTTAAAAATAAGCTAATCAAATGTAGGGCGGTATCTTCATCAAGCCCAATGGGGGAAGGAACAGGAGCACGAAGAAGGAGTGGAGGGGGTGGGGATGGGATGGGGAGTGACCTTGATGAACCTGCAAGAAGGGCACATAGGTCACAGGCTGAGCAAAGTGTGCTGGGGAGTGGCCGTTCCTGTTGCTCGCATCTCCGCTTTCTGTGGATCTGGCCCTTTCCATACAGCCAGTGTGGAAACGGTCCCTGCTTAGCCTCTACAGGACAGACCTGCTCTTGCACATGATGACAGATAATAGCTCGCATCTGAGTTCTTACTATGGGCTGCTAAGGTAAAGTTACCATAATATGAGGCTAACTCTATTTTGCAAAATCCATCAAGGTAAGCGATTTGCCCCGGGTAACACAGCCAGAGAGAGCAGAGCCGGCACACAGCACCCAGGTCTCACGAGCCAGCATGGACCTTGCTGGCGCAGCTGAACCAAGGAATTACATGACAAAAGGAACATAAAATACTACAGACACATGGGAAGTACTGGATACTAACTTCCAATCTTCCATGTTAACCCCAGCAATTTCTCTGGAGGTGCCATCAACTCAAACGACCTTTTTTTTTTTTTTTTTCTGGGTATTCTGTAAATATGGAAGGACAAGGTTCTGCTTTCTACTTGATACTGAGCCTGTAACACTGGTTATAAGATGTCCAGTTAGCAAATTATCTTTTAAATGGGAAATAAAGGGCAAAAGGAAAGAGGAACAGGGAAAACATGGAGAAAGATAGGGGAAAAAAATTAACAACCCCACTTTTCTTTCCTGAAAGGTCATCTGATGATCAAGATGGATCTAGCCATTTACTGCCCCAATCTTTTCTTGTAACTGTCTAGTCACGATTCAGCACCAACAGCCCTATGGAATGACAAACACAGCCATCTCTGTGGGCTATCTGAAGGTTAAAATACCCAGGAGATTTTTATCATACTTTGGAAAAAAGTTGAAACCATGTTAAAACCAACTCTGGCCTGTAAAGTCACTCACAGGCATAATTCTGTCAAATTTCATGAGACCCTCATCCACACCCAGGAAATGTGGATAAGAGAGGCTTTCTTGGGCCTCCCTGTGGCACAAGGGGTTAAGCACCGCACTATGAAGCAATCTGAAGTCTCTGCAGCATGAGTTCCATCCCTGGCCTGGCCCTCCAGGGAGCTACCCACATGGGGAAGCAGACCACTCCTGTCTCACCCACTGCTCCCCTCAGCAGTGTATTTCAGTTAGTCTTCCTGTTCTGTTCCCCATTCTGTCTCTAGTGAATCCTCTCGGCCCCCCACCCCAGCATCTCTGGCCTGTGCCCCAGCTCTTGTATGCATAAATAAATAAATCTTTAAAAAAGAGAGAGAGGGGAGGGCTTTCTTTTCCTTCACGAGAAAGCTACAGGTGGAGTTTTCAGCCTCACCCCTCAACACCACTGCCTCTGAGACCAGACTGCCTGCCAGATCCTGGAAGCGGGGATGGGGGAGAGGAGCAGATAGCAAGCATGCTAGTTACCTCGCCACCCACCTAAATTCCTTTTGAGGCAGTGTCCTGCAAGTGTTGTGTCTTTAATATTTGCCACTGATAGAGTAAAGGGAGGCACAGGCTAACTCAGGATGCCAGCCAGTGCTGCCTTTAGTTCCCTTAAGCCATCATCTGCTCCCACCACACTGTGGCAGAGGCAGGGAACTTGCCCAATTCCTAGTACTTTTCGGCCACCGTTTCAAAATGAGGAAGGAAGGAATGACCGCACGGGGGTGGGGGGGTGATTTGTCTACAAACGCCTGACTCTGCTGAGCAGCCTTAATCAAGCAAATGCTGCCATAGGAGCTCCCCACCCATTCAAGAGCAGCTGAACTTCTAATGGAGACTTCATTTCCTTTCTTTCTCTTGTCATCAGATCAGCTCAAGGTTATGCAGCCAGAGGAGCCCAGCTGCTTCCTGTCTTTCAAACCAGCATCTTGCATAAGTGGGGGAATCCTCAGCTGGACCTGAGCTCCCAGAAAAGACAAGCCTGCACTCGACACCTGGGGCACAGGGCCTTAACCCATTACTGTGGGTGTCAAAGGGAAACTCTCCAAGTGTAAAGTGTTGGGGTAAGTCCACTGGTAGATGAACCGGTGACCCCAAGACCTCGTACATGTGCATGAAACATCTTCCTTGGGTAGGTAAACTGGGCCCCGCACACTTCACCCAGGTCCTCCCATTTGTCCATTAGGGCCACCAAGGGCAGACATCTGGCAATTTGTAACAACTCTTCCAATCATCTGGCACATTTATCTTGAAGTCCAAGTTAAGGTTTTCCTCATTTTCCAAAACTGCAAGCTTCTCCTTTAAGACCTGATTTCTCAGGCAGGACATGTGCTCTGCACGTTGCCCCAGTTCCCTCCCCAGCCTCCCTCTGATGCTGATGCGCTATTTTAACGTCTGCCCCAGTTCTGCCTGTCTCTGGGATCACCTAAAGGGAGAAGAATCAAAAGAAGCAACCTGGGTAAAGGAAGTCACGCCAGAGCTGTGAGTGCAGGAGTGCAGGACCGCCTGTCCTGGGAGAGGGGCTGATGTGGATTCCTCTGAGCAGGGGACACCACCCCAACCTCCCAGCTTCCCTCCCTGTTGTTCATTCCCTCCTTTCCAGTCTGATCTTTCTCACATCTACTCCTGTGATGCCTAAGTCTGCCAAATGACACCTGACTAGATGAGTTTTATTAAATGGGATTTATTACAAATGGAAGGTAAAGATCAAGGGGTAACATAGGAATTTTTTCTTTTTTCAAATTTTCAGACTGACAACATCAAATGCCAGGACAGAGAGCAAGCGGAACACGCATATATTGTTGGAAGGATTATAAAAGGATACAGCCACTTTGGGAAAAGGTATGATAGTTTCTCATAAAACCAAATATACACCTAGCCTGACCTAAGCAATCCCTCTTCTAAATATTTACTTTAAAGAAATGAAAACATAATTCTACAAATAGATGTTTATAAGAACATTCGTAGCAGGGATCTCACTGGTGGCATAAGGGGTTAAGTCTCAGCACTGTGAAGCCATCGGCAGTCACGAGTTTGAGCCCAGCCAAGGAGCTGACCCACATGGCGCAGCAGACCTCTCCTGTGTCGCCCACTGCTTCCCTCAGCAGTGTATTTCAGTCAGTCTGCCTGTTCTGCTCCCTGCTCTGTCTCTGGTGAATCCTCTCACCTCCTGGCCTACACCAGAACATTTATTCATACCAAGCAAAGACTAGGAACAACCCAACTGTCTATCCAGAGAATGGATAAACTGTGGCATGGTCATGAAGACAATGGATGCCATGCAGCTATGAAAAGCAAGGGCCTACTGACACACACAGCAGGAATGGATACTGGAAATATGCTGAATGAAGGAGAGAGGGTGGCAGGAGAGTCAAGGAAGTAAATTTCAGAGAGAGAGATTTGTAGATGTTATGCTGCTGTCTTTGAAGACAGAGAAAGTGGGAAGTGGGTGACCTCTCGATGCTGGGAAAGGCAAGGGAATGGATTCTTCTCTAGAAGCTAACATCCTGCTGCCACCTTGATTTTGGCCCAGGCTATTTCAGACTTTTCATCTGAAGATGTTAGAGAACAAATCTGTGTTGTCAAACTTTTAATAATGTGTCACTGTAGTGATAGGAAATGAACACAAAATGTTATCAGACATGGTTTTTCTCCTAAAGGACCAAATTTTAAAAGGGGGAAGCAGCTAGGGTTCCCTGGCTCTACTAAAAATTACTGAAGCACGGCATTCTCCCTGGGGCACCAGTGAAAATCTGTACAGCTATCTGCCACCTCAAGTAGGATGAGCAACGGAGTGAGTCAGTCTGTCTGTCCATTCTTTTTTATTTTAGTTATCGAGTGGTAAGGAAACAAGGCAAAGCATTAACTATAATTTCTATCATCAAAGAGCTAATGATCTATTAGAGAAGAAGAGAGAAGACAAGGCCACAGGGGTCTCATTCTTTTCACCCTTTTTATAGCCTGAAGTGGCTGATTATCTAGTAAACGCATCTGACATGTAGCTTCTGGACAGGGATGGATGTCAGTGGCTCCACCAGCCTCCTAAAAGAGCATGCCCAGTTCTGTAGCAGGTGTATTTTTTTCTATAGAACATATCCATAGATTTCGACTGTCAAAAGGATTGGGGTTTATAACCCTAAAGTTCAGAACCATTTGGATAATAAGAGGAAGACAATAGATAAAAGATTAAATCTTGCTATAACACATTATTTTGAGAATAGCCCAGAGACTTGTGATTTACTTCTAGTACAGAGAAGAGGGAACTCCAAGGGAAAAAGAACTAAACCAGGTCCTTCGGGGCTTTACATCATGTTCAGGGTCATTTAATATTTGCTAAAGCATTCGAGTGGGCCATTTATGAGATCCATTAAACACATTTTCCCTCTCTGCTGAGCCAGCAAATGTAAACTAGTCCCCACACCACACAATACTCTTTGGATCCCCTCTTACTTTCAGCAACTGTCCCATTTACAATGAAAAGAACCTGCAAAGAATTGTCTGCAGTGACTTTACTTCAACCCATTCCAGTCCCTCTTGCACTGTTCCAGTGTCCAAAAAATGCCCACACCAAGGCTACCAATGACCTCCACAGGGTGGTACCCAAAAATCAATCCTCAAACAATCAGCAATATTTGAGAAAGCTGACTTTCCCCCTCTATCTGCCTCCCCCCGGCACACATACACATTGCTGCTCTTGTTTTTTAGTCCCCCCATAATGCCTGACTCTCATCTCCTTAGACAATCCACCAAAAACAGTCACAATTCTTGGGCTCCACCCCATATGCTGTATTTTCTTCTTAGCGTCCCCCATCACTGCACCCTCATTACATACAATAAGCTCCTTGAAGGCAATTTGCTTCTTTAGCGGTATGCCACCAGAACCCTACCTAAGATAGGCTCTTGAAAGTATCTGCTGGGTGAATGAGTGTCACACTAGGTGGGATTATATGAAAAAGGCCCTGCTCTAAAACCAGGAAGAGAACAAATTAAGGGGGTGGCTGACTGTCATTTAAGTCTATTCCCGGCAGTGGTTACTGTCTACCAGCAACTGCCATACCACAGTGAAGGTTTAAGTAAGATGGAGAAGTTTCTGTGAGACAGAATGTCAGTTTAAACCCACTGTGGTCATGCTGCTTCCGGCCCTACTTGCAGTTCTGATGGGGGGGCGGATAACAATCACACGTGTACATGCATACACTGCAGTGGCCCTGCCACCAGCACTGTGTTGTGCAGCGAGTGTGAAGGGATCTGCCACTACGGCAGCCTTGCAAGCACTGGAGTCAGGGAAAAGGTCAGCCTCTGCCTCTATGCTAAAGCAAATTCTGTAGAGCTAGAACAGCCTCCAGTTTCTCCTTCCACCTACCAATCAAGAACAGACTTGGCCTTGACCCACACCTCCTGCTTACTCCCCACCTGAAGCAGTCAGGGCGGTGGATGGGCAGCACTGGATGACTGGACTTCCTAACCCCGGGACCCAAGAGTCGTTTCCTAGACAGCAGGGACTTCAGAATGCTTCAGCAATCTGACAGATAAATTTTCTTTTAAAACACCTTTTTATCATGGAAATTTTCAGACAAAG